>NW_025223180.1:1878229-1949172 GCF_014066325.1 Apis laboriosa
ATATATATATATATATATATATATATATATATATAGCTTCAATTCTTAGATACTAATAGCTATAAATTTTAATTACGAGGACGGAACACACGGCGCTTCACTTTCAGGCTCGCGCAGCGAACGTCAGAAATCAGGAAAGGAAACACAGTGGAAGAATCGCGTCATCTAGAGCGTTAAACTGCGTAAACATACTCTACAAACAATATTTTAATTTTTAAAAAGCAAAACGATCGCTGCAACTACACTGTACATTCACGTGGACGAAATTATTTCATCAAAATTGGAAAAACATGTAAATGAAATATTTTTGCCGGACAAACGTGGAACGTGAAAGATCGCCAATTTACACTACGGATCGGTTGGAATCGGTCAAAGCACAAAGAATACAGAATACGTGTACGCAATCGAAGACAGGTGAATATGGGCGTTATCTACGAAACGACACGGGTGCACGCGCGTGAACCGGGGTCACGGTGGATGCACCACGCAGAGATGGATCGTGCACCTCTATGGCAACCAGAGACCACCGGTTGCACAATCCTCCACCAACGCAGCCTGGATTCAGACGATACCGCAATTTGCGAGCGTTTTTCTTTGCCGGATGTGCTCTCTCGGTCTTTTCATAACCGATGTTTTCACGCGATTGACACGAAACCTAGGGATTACGATCCTCCTGTTTGGATCACGTTGGTGCACGCGATCCTTTCGATAAAATTATCGCGCACATCGACTTTGTATTTTCTTTTTCCTTTTTTTTTCCGTTTCTCAATCGTCGGATCGGTCGAATATCTATTTTTGTTCAATTTCGATGAACAACGTACAACGTGCGCGACAATTGTAATAAACAATTGTCGAAATAATTGTAATACGAGGGGATAGTCGAGTCAAGAAGAAGAAATTTGTTTACAAGTATTCCCGGAAGTATTTATCACGAGGAGATGAGGAGATACGAGGAAATCCGTGTTTGATACGAAAAGAGCACGTACTTCTGGGACGCGATATCTCGAAAGTTCTATCGCGGCATAGCAATGTGGGCCAAACGCAAAACCGGTTGCATATAGTCAATAGCCACTGTGTTGGCTGCCACTGTGCTTGACGGAGTGCAGAAGAAAGGTGATTATACGGTGTATCGAAGAATGTACTTGCATAGCGGATTCATTGTATCTTCGAGGAGAAGAAAGAAGCGTGGAATCGCGAGGTTTTCCGCAGAGGTTGTTGGGAGGGAAAATTTTGTCCGCGATTAATTTCCTCCGCTATTTCTTTTCTTTCTTTATCGCAATAAAATTTAAATTTAGAGAATCTTTCGTTTATTATTTCGAATATTGGATACGGAATTCTTTCTTATCACGATCCGTTTAAGAAAGAATTTTATAAGGATAAAATATTCAAATTACGTGTCTAAATATGCGAAGTGAAAGTTACGGCGTATTTTATCCGAGCAAATGATTTTTGTCGACCGGGGGTAAATAAGTTTTACATTTCCGCTTCGAGTAACACTGAATTTTATTACGTATCATAATTTTGATAATTTTTTGCAAACGTTGCATCTATCTGCGGATATATACTTTCTCCATTGTATTTTCTTACGTAAATGTAATGTGTTTTCGAATAATAAATCGAATTAATCAAATTCAAATTTATAAGTTGTAAAGTTAAGAAATAATATCTAGAGTTAATAATATTCAATTAGAATAATTTTCCACTTTAATATTTTATCACATTTATCATATACATAAGTAACATAATCGAACGTTGCACGTGTTATAATTTAATCGAAAACGATTGGAATATGATTTTATTCGCTTCCTTGCATTCGAGTTACCATGCTTTCTAAATTCACAAATATTTTCTTACACTTATATACATTAAAGCCAATTACGATTTTCAACACTGTTGAATTTTATCACTTTATTATTCTATTAAATTTTACTATTATTGACTTCATATAAATAAACGTCTTGTAAGAAAGACGTGTATATATATATATATATATATATATATATCATAAATTACCATTTGTTTTTATGAATATTACAATATTAAGATAATTAAACGGTTATTCATCTGTACATGATTGCGATCCATCGAATTTTATTTTATCTTTCCAAATTTTAAATCGAATATTAAGGAAGCTTCTACGTGTCCTTAAAATAAATCGACACTCGATTCTTCGACTCACTGTGATGCCGTAAAACGAATCTCGTCACAACCTTCTCCTCCTTCCATTCTCGATCCTTGCCATTTTCGCGACACTTGTCACGTTTTATCCGTCCAATGCGTTTCGTCGTTGAACAACACCGAGACTGAGACGCCGAGCCACCGCACCGTCCAACTCAAGTTCAACACTGAAGAAGCGACGAAAAGCGTATTCGGTGTCGACGGCGAGGTCAGGTTTTAAGGTAAAACCGGAGCCAGCCTTTGTCAGAGAAACTGGACGAATTGAATCGCGTAGTACGCGAGTGCTCTCTTACATCATCGGAAGAGCTGGTTTGTCCTTGCTCGCGCGTTTCGCGTTTCAAGCCTTTCGATATGGATTCGTCTCGAGACCATCTCAAACGCGTTTTAATATCGCGAATATTGTGCAAATTGTGGAGAAATATGGAGAATTGGAAATTCGATTTCTTCTTCCTTTTTTTTTTTAACATCGTAATTATAGAAAAATACCAATATTCGCTCGTGCTAGAGATGATTGGTAATTATTAATATCGTGGAAGGTTTATGGAAAACGTAGAAAAATATAAAGGGAATCGTAGTGGTTATCAACATTAATTACAAATTAAAACCGATAATGGAGAGAATATAAAAAGAAAGATATTAATTTGCAAATGTTTCTCAAAATAATTTTCGTGTGCTATTATGATTTTCAGTAAAAAAAAAAAAAGGTCAAATTTTGGATAGAATTAAAAAAAAAGAATATTTGGAATAAAATGGGGATAAATGATTAGGCGAAAAATTAATCGAAAATAAAATAGGTATCCATCTGTAATAATAAATATCGTTCTGTACGTTCAAAGTGGTAATAAGTTTGGACGAGAGGAATCTATAAGGCGATAGGAAAGAAAACTGAATGACACGTGAGACGAGTTATGGAGGCTTGGCACACTACTATGCCGCTGTTGCATATATCCTATATATCGTTACGTTACATAAGTAGCCGGTCACGAATTGTAATTATCAGCCGGCTTGTGCGAACTTTCTCCGCACGGTTTTTATCAGAATAAACACGATCTCTTATTGTTAATCCCGTTCTCAGCTATATAAATTCGAGATACCCTCTTTTACGTTATTCGCTTTAATTTCCAAACGTGGAGCACGATTCTCAAACGCGATTTACGTAATTATTTTAAAATAACTTAAATTCTTACGTAAAAACCGTTCTTCTGAATATCTACGTACCATTGATTTCTTGTAACAACAACAACAAGGTAATCAACTATAAAATTTTACGTAAGTTAGCCTAATTATAAGAAATGAGTTGCAACAATGAAATAAAAGAAGAATAGAAAATTGTTCGATCGTGTTCCCTTTGTCGAACGTTTAGTTTTCTTTTCCTTTTTTTTTTTTTTTCTTTTTTAATTATTCCAAACGAAAAAAAAGTTAGGAAGAAGTTGTTCACCGCAGAATAGCAAAAATTTTTATCTCGTAATCAATATGGTTTGAAAGTAATCAAATGCAATATAGCGTCTTCGATCTTGTCTCACAGCGTTTCTGATTATTACAATGATATTTTTTACCTTTCCGGAAGTGGGCGAGGGCGATGTTGAGTTTAACCCCTGCTGTAGATGATACATTTTCGGGGTGAGCATAGACGGAGGTGCACCGAGGCTACCCGGGGCGACAGCCACGCT
Source organism: Apis laboriosa (assembly GCF_014066325.1). NCBI lineage: Eukaryota > Metazoa > Arthropoda > Insecta > Hymenoptera > Apidae > Apis > Apis laboriosa. The sequence goes on from NW_025223180.1 coordinate 1,882,078, forward strand.
CGTCATGGTCGTTTCCTACGATGGCCGCAGTCCTCGGCTTCTTCCAACCACCTGTCCGCGACCTTCTGCGATCTCTGTAATTGGTCATCCTCGCACCTCTGAAACGCGAACATACGTATTTTGCATGAACTCGACTTCGATCCGAAACGAAATCGACAGTTATAGTTGATAAAATTTTAGTCGGCGAATATATTTTTCCTCGCAATCATCGTGTATACTATAACGGAATGTGTATAATCGACTGTGAGAAGTGTACTGTAAAGCGTAAAGCGTAAGTGCAATTTCAATTAATGTTGGGAATGAAAGGTTTTCATTTTTCATCATGAAACCTAAAGCGAGTACAGAGAAGAGAAATTGTCTTATGAATGGAAGAAGAGCGGAGAACGAAAGTTTGCCTCGTCTTTCTTTTCTTCGATGCAATGAGACAATACAGATACAGAATGGCAGACGGTTATAACCCTCGTGACCGGTAATTCAGAGTATTTTATAATTTAAAAAACGTGATTACTTTTCAATTGCTATTTGTAATATCGAAATTTAAATACATAACAAATACTAAATTCCATTTTATAGACAAAATTATAGAAAAATTAACGATCGATCTTGATTTTCGCTATTATATTATTACGTTGAGAAATTTCTGTACTTTCTGTGTTTTAAATTTCAACGTAAATTAAAACCTAATTTTCTTAAATAATTTTCTTAAATATCAATTTCTAAAACTATGAAACTTTTCAAAATAATTTCCATCCCGTTGTGCTACTCAATTTTTCTTTTCCTTTTTTTGTCCAATAACGATCATTTAAATTCAAAATTTCGTAAAATCGAGGCGGCAATTGTCGAATATCTCATAAAATCGTCAACCAACGACTCATTTTTTTCACGCGACACGTTTCTTCGAAGGGAATCTGTTAGAATTGTGATCTAAACTGAGATCGACCAACCCCCAACGAATGAAGCGCGAAGTTGAAAGCAAACGTCTCCTTTTTACGCACGTTGCCACGGGTATAGAGTCACACCGAAATGGCGATTCGTTGGGCAATCGTGTTTCGATCGTATTACGACACCCCACAATGGCACCGTGTAATTTCACTCTCGCCAGGAGATCGCAATTGCACAATTTTCGTCGCGCCAGACGAGACATTCGGGCGGACCTAGAAAGCGTCTAGGAAATGCTAATTCGCCAACAGTTGCTGGTCTTGCAGTTACGTGTACGAATACATTTTCGACGATCCGCAATGAATCGTGAACCTGTTCGCACTCGACATCGACGTACGATACACGATACACGCGGATAAATCTCCCATAAATTTCCAAACACTCGCACGAATCCTTAATTTGCACAAGTTATCTATCGAAGGGTTGAGAAATTTCTGTAATTTGATAAATTAATTTTAACGTAAATTAAAAACCTAATCCTTTTCTTAAATATCAATTTCTAAAACTATGAAACTTCTCAAAATAATTTCTATTATCCGTTTATATTACGATACTCAAGCTTCTCGTTTTATTAATATACACAGTTCGTCGAAACAAGTGTGTGAATATAGAATATCGACGAGGAATTTTTCTTATTGAAATTTGATCAAATTAATCGGAATTAAGTTTAAAAAGAGAGAGAGAGAGAGAGATTAAGGGAGGAAAATAATACGCTTAGAATCGGTAACGTATAAGATCCAGTAAGATTGGAAGGAAAGAATTCGAAACTTTTACAATGTAGGTTGACACACCTCTGGTATAAACTATATACTCTCGATACTGTTACCTCGCACGGGTAAGATTCATTATGATGCACCGGCATGCCGCCGACTGATTTTTATTTAAGAATCATCGTGACACGCATTTCATTCCGTTGATCTCATTGTCGATCCACATGGATTTATCTTATATTTATATTAACCTTCATTTATACATGGAATTCTTATTTTTTTTTTTCTCCTCTACAGGAGAATAATGTAATTCAAGAATGAAGTTTTACCTTCGAAAATATGATACAATTGTAAAAATTGATCACTTTTATCTCAGTTTTATTATTAATATAAGATTATAAAATGTAAAATAGTATTATACGAGTTCTTTATTCTCAGAATAAAGAGAATTTTCAAACAGGATGGTGTGCGGTGAAACGCAACAAGGCAAAATGGAGTGGCGAGGCTGCAAGGCTGTATCCGAGAAAACAAAAGACAGGGTGCCGGACGTTGAGATTTTATTTTCATCAAGAAGAAATATCCATTAAACCAAAGAGAACATGATCTCGTTAGGTGGTTAACTGACCCGATAACGGTTCTCCAGAGAAACGGTTATCGACACGCGGACCCGGAGAAAACGGAAAGATAAAACGTAGAAAAAAGAGACGAGTAAAAAAGTGAAAAGGAGCGAAGGATGAAAGGCGAGCAGCGAAGAGAACAGAAGGCAAAACTTTTCTATGCTGTTCATTTTCATCGGGATAAATACTCGTACAAATCGCACGCTTTCGTTGAATTATAACGTTTTTGCGAAACTCGTCGAAACCAATTTCGTTGTTTCCTTTTTTCGTTACACGTATACACCTATATTATCACGCTTCCACGTAGGAAAGTGGTAACGCAAATGAAGTGTTCCGTCCTTCCTGTTGCGCGCAGGTTTCGAACGGATAAAACCGATGCTTTCTTTGCAAACTTTATGCAAATTATCGTCTCGAAAAAAAAATCTCGTCCTCTCGAAAAATCTCTTTGTCTTGTTGTATCTCCATTTATTTACTTTCACCTTCACCAGTGAAACACCACTTCCCTATCCTGATAATATTCATTTTCCATCAATATTAATATAACTCGTGATAAACGATACAAGCGAATACAGAAATGTGCTTAGATTAACTAATTAATTATCACGATCGAAATATTATGATCGAAGGGAAATTTCACGTGTCGAGGAAATCACGTTTCTTCTCAAGAATACCGCGATCCGCGAGGTGGAGAGGATGGTTCGAACCGCAACATAAGACGCAAAATAATTTCATTCTTAACAGCCAATTTTGCCATCTCGCATTTGCATTTGTCGGGGGAAGAGGGAGGGGGGAAAGTTGCGGGGAAGCTACATCGTATCGATTTCGTAAGAAGCGGAGAAATCGGCGTCTGTTTTACGGCTCACCTGGCCGAAACAGTTGAAGATGTTAAAACAATCAAGAAAGATAAACTCGGTACGATTCTCTTTTTCGTCGAAAAAAAGAAGAGGAGGAAGAGGAGAAGGAAGAAGAAGAAAAAAAGAAGGAGGGGAGAGGAGAGAAAAGGAAAAGAGGAGCGTGAAAAGAGCATAGCGTAAATGTCAGTTTCTTCGTTTCCGTGAATAAGCGTTTGCATCTTGTTAATGGTATTTTTATCGCTCTCATTCTTTTTTAATGGTAGCGCGAAAAAATGCTCAATTAACTCCTCTCCGCGTGGAAGAGGATTCCTCGGGTGGAAATCTCGCCGGATTAACGTTGCGTTGTGTGCAAAAATTAATTATTAATCTTGGAATGGATCAGTGTTTTTTTTCAACGTAGGTTTAGAACCAATCTGCAACAGATGTATCTTTAACATCGTGATATATTTTCCATGAACGATGATAACTTGAAATGGAATACTGTCTGGATTATTGTTAATAATAAATGTATATTATTATTGGATACGAGTTGTCGTTCGTTTAAACAATCGCTCATCTTAATGTAATTAATTAACGTTAAGAATGTTAATTTTTGCATGTCATAAGATATAATTACTGACCATTAATTATTCATTTTTATTGTGATTTAAGCGTATGCAAAAGGAATGGATTAAACATTTTTTTTTAACGCCTTATCCTTTTAATATACATGTATCCTATTTAATGAAAATTCCGTTCTCACGATACTTCCTTTGAAACGTATGATTCTTTCAATATTTTAAAGTTATTTTAAACATATATGAGGAATATGTACATGTAATTTTAAACAAGATAAGTATTAACGTAATATTTCATGTGTATTTATTCGTATATATTTAATATGATTTTGAGAAATTGCTTTTGTATATTATCACGATTAATTTCCAGGAAGTACGCTCGTTATAAATTCAACACACGTTGAGATATTTAAATTATCATCCAAATGAAGATTTATAGAAATTTAAAATACAAATGGGAAAAAAATGGACTTTGCCTCCTTTTTATTATAAATCAAATTGTTTATAAAAAACACGCAGCAATTTATATACAATATTTATTAGTAATCCATTGTGCAAATAACGCTGATTCCCTCGGCTATATAAAAGCTTTTCACGTATCGCGTGCACATAAATTGTAAAATGCTCATCAAGATATTTCGTACTTTCACAGGCTCCATAATTATCGTTCCTTTAAACACGTACTTGACGATTAAATTTACATGCCCGTAAAAATGTGTTTCTAGCACGCTTTTGTATTCTTTTTTGTATTTTCCTATTATCTACAACTTATCGTACCCAATTGCCTGTAATTTTTAAAAAAATTTACAAATAAAATTACGAATTTATTAAAATCTCTCTGCTTACGAACGATCAAAACCAAATAATCTAATATATATATATACACACACACACACACACTATTCGATAGAAATAAAGAACGAGTCGATTTCGTTTAAAAGAAGAAATGCAAGAACGTAGAGGAGAAACCTTCTCGATTACCAGCTTTTTTTTTATCACCACCAATCGATCCAAGCGCAAATACACATAATTTCGTTTTTCTCTCGCTTTTACCTCGATACCGAAAGGCTCGGCCAGGAAAGAAACGAACGAGTTCCTTCGTGAAACTCAAGCCGTTCTTGCATCCAATAGAGGACAAGCTGTTACGTGAACCTGATCGCCTTCCTTCTTTCGGAGGGAGTCGCCTTCTTTCTTTCCTTCGTACACGATATCGCGCAAAATAGCATAAACCGTGTGCGATTATCTCGCGGAGAAATAACTGGAAACGTAGTAGAATCAAAATAGTTGTTCCGCACGCGTTTTTTCTCGAGAAAAATGGGACGCAATTTTGTACGATTTTCCACGTGTCCGTACGCGAGCGTGCGTACATTCTTAACCTATTTTCACTGTTTGCGCGTGTATACTTAGATGGGCATACTGGGCGGACTTTCCTCGCTCTCATGAAAGTAGATTCTCTTTGGGCGTGAGTCGCGTGTGGGGTTTCACAACTACTACAATTCTGGGGTGAATGGTATAAATCGAACTCGAAAGAGTCCAAGAGTCCAAGAGTCCGCTTTGCACGCCCACCTTTCCCCGAAACTATTCCATCTACATTGTACATTCAGCGTACAGTTCGTGCGCCTAGCGCTATGATTTTATGCACGAATCGCCTCGAATGTTAATAATCCAATTAATTTCAATGAAATCCTTAATCGTATCTGCTGTCTTGGAACATTGCTTTGGACATTCTTCGTATTATTATTTTCTTTTTCATCATCTAAAGAATTTAAATCGATGATAAAATAATATATTTAGAATATAAAATAAGAATAGGAAACGAATCTTTCATTCGTAGAACAAAAGTATGTGGTGCTCGTAGTTTCAAATTACACATCCGACGTAATACCATATTACACTCTTACGTTATTGCTGGCTTGAGTCTCTAATGTAATATGCAATACCGTAAGATACATTTTTCTCGGTAACCGAATAATAGAGCAGGGACATTGCCACGGACATTTCTCCCTTCTATGAACGCGATGGAGCAATGAAACGATTATGAAAAAAAATATGTTCGACACATTCCATTGTCGCGGGTGAAGAAAACTGAAGATTCTTTTCTCTTTTTCTATATAACCTATATACATTTCTCACGCGAGTATTACAAACAATTTGTTTAAATATATTACTTTCTCAATGTACACCTATACAAAATTTCATTTTTTAAATAGACTTATTATAGAATATGCCACAAATAAATGATGAGAATTCGATCGAGCAATGTATTAAAGAGGCGTGTATATTGCATCATAATGTAAACACAATAATTTAAACCAAGCCTTCTTAACTAATTATTTCGAAGAAGAAAGAACAGATGGATAGGAATGGAAACGAATTCTCCATTTGTTTCATAAATACGTGTAAATTGTATTACACGTGTATGAAGATAAGAGGTTCGATTAAAAATTACGCAAGTCTTTATTGGATTATATAGGAAGGCAAAATTTCTTCTTCGAGTATATAATGTAACCTAACCTATTCCCACCTACAATGTAGGTAGACGGCTTTCTTCGATTCAAGAAAGTAGCCTCACTTCGGGGCGTGCATCGCGGATATACATATACATATATATATATATACATATATGTATATATATATGTACGCGCAAACATTCTTTACGCAAGTTCGATCTCTCCTTTCTTCCCTTTCCTCTCTATTCCTTTCACAGCCACTTGCGGCCTTTCTTCGATTCCTCTCCTCAAAATACATTTGCATACCATCGATTGGTCAACTGCATTTCGATAACGTATATAGTCAATATATCATTTATTCTCATGTATTCTCTTTTGTTCCGCGCGTGTTGAACGTAGACACAGTAGATACTTCGTCAGTGATGAAATACTCGATACTGCGTTTAAAATTCTCCTATCTTTTGTCATATTTGAAATATTTTCTGTCTTCTCGTATCGCTCGTGTTTTATTTTTTATTATTGCGTTGAAAAAAGAACGATGGCTCTTTCTTAAGAGGTTTTGAATGCTGTTTTAAGAACGGTTTTAAGAATATATCGATTCATAGATTTTAGATTTTTAATTTTTTCATCAGAGCGAAAAGAAATTGGAATATTCGATGATAATTAATTAATTTCCCTTTCTTTTTTTTCAGGAGAAAAATTAGACGATTTCCATTCGTGTAGAATTAGCTTTAATGCGTGGTATTCGACAGAACGAGGCAACTTTTCACTAGAAACAAAGTCTTTGCCGTAGAATATATAGCGGTTACTTGTTAACTTTACCTTATTCACCATACAATTATAAAATATTAAAAAGCTTATGCATATTTCGTATTCAACAATTCTTAGAATTTCAATTCCTTTGAAGGATTGAAATTGAAATTAGCGTTGGAAACTGAACTTTTTTTTTTTTCGTTTTCCTTTCTTTTTTTACAAATAAGACTCGTCTTTGTCGAATCAAGAAAGAAGCCAAGAAATACCATTGTGCATTAGACGCAAGATTCCAAGAATGATATTTTAAACAGTTCTCGAACTCGAACAGAAACGTATATTGTTAGAAATTAAATTACCGTTTAATTTCTGTTCGTATCTTCGTTGGTGTAACTTTTCGTTCGAGATTCGCGATTAACGAACTCTCGAAACCGGATTTCCTCCCTTACATCTCCAAGATAAGATCGTATCAAAGCTCGATCGATTTCTATTTCTCCTCCGCGTCAACGCCTGTGACTTCGCTTCGTTTCCAATTGGCTTATTATAAATTATCGATCTCGAACGGATTCCACGTTCATCATCACGATTCGTCAACGTTCCAATGTGTATAAAATGGCTTCGAGGAAGAAGATACCCCCGCGAGAATCGGTTCTGCGAATTACGAAACGTCATTGACGACGATGACTCGCGAGTTGCGAGTTTCGTTTATAAATTTTCTCCTAGATGATATCTTTTTTTTTTTTTTTTCTTTTTTTTGAGCGCACGCGATCAATCCGCTGCGAATTACGCTTTCCTGTTTTTATATTTGATGCAAGCGATATCTCGATTCACGATTCATTCAATTATTCTTTCGAAAGAGATCGAGTCGAATAGATGTAGAATTGATTTTTTCAATAATTAATTTGAAATTAAAATTATCGTTAAAAATTAACGAGTTAAAGGAATAATTGATTTCGATTTTATTGATTTCAGTCTGAAATCAATTATATCGGATTTGAGATAATATAGCAACATTCATTGTACCGTTCTTCCTAATTGCAATTTCTATTTCCTTTTTCCTTGTCGTTTATTAATTTTCTTTTTTAGAAAGGGAAGAACGACACGGAATGAAAGATTATTGGTAAAACTCCATAGGAACATTCTAAAATTTGTGTATATTCAGTAAGAGAGTCTCGTTTCGAATTCACTCCGTGTGCATCGCGTTTCCACGAAAGAAGAAATATCACTGGCTGTCACGATCGGAGCACCATCTTTGAAAATATGTATTTACTTTTTAAATTTAAAAATATTTTTCTTTATATCTTTCTTATATCCATAAAAAATATCTTTGTGCACATCTCGTGTGATGATAAATTGCAACGATACGAGTGTCGACACATTTATAAATTTATTGGATGATATTTTACGTAAGGCGTTCTATTTCTTTTTCTAATCGTATTCCGTAAATAATTATAACAACAGAATTGCGAGTGAAAATCGGATTCGAGTTAACTTTCATGTATGGCCGAGGAAGGTGAAGCGATCGGAGGGAACAAGTTTGCCTGATACACATGTACGTTCATTGAAGCATTTGTACATTGCGAATGCAAGGTACAACGTAAAGGTAAAATGATACTTTACGGTATTCATAAATATTTCCAAATGGCCGAATGGAAAATATGTAAACGCTATCCCATTTAATCAACTATTATATTTTCATGCTTATTAAATCTAATGATACATTGTATTATATTTGCAACTTGTCATTCATAATCACTATAAGAGAAATTACGTCACTTGTAAATACGTGTCCTTTCTTCTAAACGATTATTATTTATTATTATTATTTTTTTAACTTTCGATGAAGTGTAATTATTATGTCGCGCAAGAAGATGTTTTTCGTGTTTTCTTTTTTTTTTTCGAATAAATATAATTTGTATATATATGCAAACGAGCATGTCGATGACTCGTGATAGTTACAGCCATCGAACTCAGTCATGCTCCGTTTACTTTAGGTCAACAAGGAGGCCACCTTATGTAGAACTGTTTTTTGCATGACGCGCACTATTTGCTGATGTAAAACTTCGTAATATAAAAAAATACGCATAGATGATATATTTTGTAAAAATATACAAAATTCAAAATATTCGTCGCGATTTGAACCGAGTTGAATTTGAAATTACAAAAAAAGATATCGAGAATAAAATTCAATGCAAATTCAATACAAATTCAATTGCTTTCAAATTACGTTATATAATTGTATTAGAAATATTAAAAAAAAAAAAAAAAAAAAGGTAGACAATTTGAAATTAGAGAACAAAAGCTTCGAAGTACGAATCAATGATTCCTCAAGCAAAGAAAAATGGAATGAAAAATCATCGTGTTCCAATGAACACGATCGTAAAATCACGTTAAAAAAAGGAAGTTGTTCCTCGTGTTAGTCACGCGTTTGGCGTATATATTCATCAATGATATGCGAAGATCTTATAGGAATGTCTAGCAATCAGAAAGTGAAGACAATGGCCTCCGCTCGAGCACTGCTCTCTTCCGCGGACAGGGTTAACAGCCTCTACCATCAACTCATTCTTCTCATCGTATACACGTGTTTTACGCGCAAATCGCGCAAACACGGCATGCATTTGGTCAGTAGAACGAAATTATAATTCTACGATAATACCGGGTTCATGGTCACCGTGCCAACAAGTTTCCGTGCATTTTCATGTACAATTAGATACTCTTTTTTTTGTCTCAGAATAACGCGTTCGCAATAACATTTGATTAAGTAAATAACAAAGTTTTTGTTCGCCCGAATATTAAATTGTTTAAACTGTGGATAGCGTTTAGCGATCTCTTAGCGATTAAATTAAACGCGTTAATATTTAACGATTTAACGATAGAAATTTTCGCAAAATTGAAAATTCAAGTAAGATCGAATAAGATATCTACTTGTTATTCCTCTTAGCGTAGGAACAATTTCGTCAGACCGGTTGTTCAAACCAAACGCGAGATAAGCTACGCGATACCTTATTGAGCGGTACAGTTACTTAGGTAGGCGATCTTCTAATCGTTCTGACCTCTATAAAAGAGACAGACAATGGTAAACCAGCTATAATTCAGCGCCCGTGAAACCCGTTCCCGGCCCGATTGAAAATTCCTTTCCAACCGATATAAGCACGCTTACATAAAAGAAATCGAGGTTCATGAACGATATTTCCGCGCGATAATCGTAACAATTGTTACGGCATATGCGCGGCCAATAACAACGTTTCGCGTGCGATTGTCGCGTCGAGTCGGCTGGCATAGTCGTAAAAGGTAAGCGGGAGAATTTGTCCGCGAAAAAGAAAAGCGACGACGGGGCATGCGCGAGGGGAAGAGATATAGGGAGATGGAGAAATACGGCGGAGGGGAGGGGGGAGGGAGGGAGGGGAACGAAGTGGAGAAAGAGAGAAAGGGACGGAGAGATAGAGGCAGGAAGAAAGTCGATGTTTCCTTTCTCGATAGCGAGAATTCAAACCGGTCGCCCATCGCGTTTCCAAGTTTTTGCTTCGAAACGTTTGCCGCGACGAAGCAACGGTTCATCGACGAAGCACCGGGCTAAACGGGTCATCTCCATTTGTCTTCGCCTCGTATCGTTCGATTCGTCGCAAGTTGCGCATTCCACGTGAATTATAGCTGGATATGCGCCGCTCTATCGGTCCATTCCGAGCCTATAAAATATTTTTCTTTATAATCAATGGGTTTGGAATACGCGAATGAAAAGTAAATTGATCGGTCAAGTTTAGCATAGCAACCGGTCGAACGTGTCGCCATCGTCGACGAATAAATTAAGAAGAAGAGGTAAAATTCTCTACGTTGCGTATTCGAAGAGATTGTAGGAAATTAATCGAATTACAAGGAAGATAAGCTAAATAAGATAAATTTGTAGTTGATATGATTCGATATTTCGTAGAGTGAAACGAAGTAATTTAATTCGAATAAAAATAGATTCGCTCGGCTGTCATTAAGCCCGAGTCGAACAAGTCGTAAGTCGTAAGTCGTTTACTGTAAGATCGGTAACAGTGCGTCCAGATCCAGTGCTAATTACTGTGAACAGAAGAAGAAACATTGCAACCTCGTCTTACGGGACTTCTCCGTCTCGTATTTTCGTAGAAACTACGTGTTTATGTCTCTATATGATGATCGTAGGAAAAATTTTCACGATGAAACGTACAAGAAAGCTTCATAAATCAAAATCTTAAATTGTAATTTAATTTGAAACTACCATTTCGATTCGTCTTATTTGCAAATTGGTATCTTAGTCATACCTTATGATTCTAAGTTGTAATTACTCTTTCCCTCTTTTAATTCCATTAAAAACAAACGGTACTGTTATTTGTGTTACGAGAACATTAAATATTTAAAAATTTATTTTATTATTTTCATTCCACTCTAACGATTAATTTATACATGTACAAAACCTAAAAAAAAAAAAAAAAAAAAAAANNNAAAAAAAAAAAAAAAAAAAAGCAAGTTTACCACTTTCATTCGAAGATTGATCGAGAAACCGAGATGGAAAAATAATCTTGCTCGCTTTAGAAGGATCGCGTTGAAATAGGTCTTGAAATATCCGGCTCGTGGCCTCGGTAAATGCAACACTCGAGACGAACCGAAACTGTTGCCTTTGTATTTCTTTTTCGTGAGTAGGTTAGCCTCGCGTTAAGAACATGGTGGCATTCGACTATTTACCTGCCCATTGACACACTTCGAAGGTGTGGCGTAACGCGGACAAACGCTTAAATTACTGCATCAATTTCAAACTTCGTTCGTGTGAGATTCACAAGCTTTTGGATAAAATTATCGTTAAGAAAAAAAATAAATAAATTTTATTCCCGTTCATTTAACGACACTGTGATTAATTTTATTGATCGAAATCATCGATCAATCTCGTTCTAGATAATGTAACTTTGAGTTTTTATCATTTTTATCATACGGTTGTAGCGGTCTGCGAATCGATGAATTTCCCTCTTAAAGAAGCTATTAAAATTTTAATAGATGTACATTTTATTTCGCGCGTGTTGCTAATTTATTATTCGCAATCGTAATTTTTAATTTCTTTATATTTAAATCCGTTTTTTAAAATTTTAATTGACGAGGTTGTTTAATAACAACGGTTTAGCAACAATTAGGCAATTTATCGTAAACGGGCAATTTATCGTATTTTCAAATTTACTGTTTTGAAGAGAAAGTTTCTCGTATTTGCATTTTTCGTCAACTCGATGAAGTATGTTTATTTGCCGGGTAACGTTACTCGAAGATTAAATAAAGACGAGATACCATTTATTAAGATTTTCTGATTGACTAACGGTCGCTCTCGAAAGTCTACGCGGAATTCAAAACAGGACTTTAACGACGAAACGGATGATAGGTTTGACGGGCGAAGATCAACGGATGCAACGATTCCGTGGATGAATAGAAAACGCGACGATGCGACGATAACATCTTATCGTAATTATTTCATCGATCGAAAAAAAAAAAAGATAGAGCAATCGTGCCAGCCATTCTCAATTTCGATGCAATCGCGATAACAGTTCAATTACTTTTTTCTTTCTTTATTATTCACAAGAGACGAGAGGAATATCCCATGCAATGGAAACGCGAGGACAATCGAAACAAAAGTGGGAACAAGTCAACCTTCGCAACTTTCAAAGAGTGAAGGTTCAGATTAGCGGTATAGCAATACCAGATATAATTCCTATTCCTTCGCACACGTATCGCGTGTTTAATCCAAACTCACGAATAACACTTTCCCATATTTCTCTAAATATTTTTCCATGTGTCAAGGTTTAACGCCATCGTGAAAAGCAACTTTTATATCTATAAGCTGTTCAAATCCAGTCTCCAGAAATTCAGCGCGAAAAAAAGATTTTCGTCGTTCCGTGTTCATCGGATCACGTGTTCGTAATCCGTGTAGACACGTGTATTTATTAAAAGAGTATAAAAAGAAAAAAAAAAAAAGAAAAAAAGAAAAAAGAAAAATATCAAGATGCAAAAATATATGCATATGAATATTTCATAACGTACGCGTCTTCACGTTGCTAATTCTTCTCTGTACAGAGTAAGTAACGTGTTCAAATATCGTATTGAAAAACACAATTTTGATTCGTAGGCAACACGTTCTTCGTTCGTTCAAAAAGATCTCGATGAATTTATTCACGTGACTGAGAAACGAATCCTCTGCCGTGTCCATCAACCTTTAAAAAAGATATATTTTTTCTTTTTTCTTTTCTTTTTTTAACAAAAGGAAGACGTGATTTTCATCACGCATTGCCGTTCTCTCGCATCTCCGGCTTGTACAAGCGATTTTAACAGAACACTTTGCTATTACCGCATAGTACGTACACTATATTATCTGTTCCCAACACAACCGTGCATCGAATCACAAAAGGTTACTAGGTTTCACGTTACGCAATTATGTCGTCGCTCCTTCCTCCAGAAACTCGGTGTTGAATCTTTCAAATCCACGAAATATATCTCACCTTTTTCGGTTAATATATCCCATTTAACGTAATTTTACACGATGTTCGATGCGTCTTGGAAAACGAAGAAACGATAGATAGGATATATATATATATATATGTGAAGATCATATATTAAAAAACAGCGGTACGCTCCATTGACTTTTTGCTCACGGAATTTCTTTTAAAGGTGAACGCTTCGTAGAAATGTCATCTCCTTAAACGCATAAATTATTCGCATCAAATGTTAAGTATTAAAAGTTAATAATCGATTTATTCGAGTGATCGAATACAGAAGAATTGAATAACGAATGTCAGAACGATGATGACGAAAAGAAAAGAGAAAAAAAAGAAACGGTTCACTAATGTACACGAATTTTACGCTAATTTTTATAATTACGTAATTTTATTATTATTTATTTATTATTTTCTTTTTTTTTTCACTTATTTTCTTTTTCAATTTGACGAATGAATTGAAATGAAAAAAAAAAGAAAAAAAAAAAAGATATCAATTTTAACAATTATTTTGAGACTTTTCTGTTTTAAAACTGTTTCTGATCCGACGAATGATAATAGTGTTTCGGGGTCAAATGTTCCACGTGACCAGCTTCTGAAAGTGGCCAGACAGACAGTCATTTTTTTTTTTCGCGTACTCGCATATATCCAATCCTCGTGACTCTACAAAACCTGTTTCGTCGACCTTTAAACGATATTCGTTTATTGCAATTTTGTTCTCATGCACCGGACGAATCCGATCATATTTTAAACCCATCGATCCATGATTTTCGCGAAACATTTCGATACCAAAAGGAAAAAGAAAAAGAAAAAGAAAAAAGAATTTATCGCGCGAGAAAACCTCTTCGACTTCTTTCTCGTTCGCCAGAAAGCGAAAGAGAGAGATGAAATCGTATCGGGGGACCGGAAACCATCACCGTTTGGGACGATTTTCGAAACGATCAACGTCGTAACATTCGCGTTTACCAGGCGAAAACGTTCGACCTCTTTCTCCTTTCGGCCACGTGGACGGAACGTGTAATTACGCTTAATTCGAATTTTCACGTCCCTTTCGCGCTCCACGGCCTCTCGAAGAGAAGAGGAGGAAGAGGGGGGCGGTATACTCTCGCCAAGATTCGAATCCTCTTCCCACTGTGTGTTTACTTTCTACGAAAAACAATCAGAGAGAATTTTACCGCGATTGCTTTCACGATTGTCTCGCGTTCTCATTGTTCCTCCACGTCAAATCGTATCGAGTTAACGGGCTAACGGCAAGCTTTTTAAACTTGTTCGCACATTTCCGTGTGAAGCCGATTATATCGCGCGTCCATCTGCCCCTCCCCCCCTCCTTGCTCGATCCGCGACAACTTTATGAGAAAAATTGTTGCACGCTCCCCTGCCTCGTCCTCGTGTAAATTAATCCGCATTATGCGCGAAGGAAACGACTTTTCTCTCTCTCTCTCTCTCTCTCTCTCTGGCGTCTGGAAACGTTTTTCTTTCTTCGCTCCGTCCTTATCCGCCGCAGATGTCTAAAGTTTCGTAAATCTATCCTCTGTAATTTTTGACTAAAATCGTATTTCCTCGTTCCTAGCTCTCCCGTTTCTGCGGTCGAAAAGAATAGGTGGAAAAATAAGAATGATGCAACTGATGGTGGTTACTCATCTTGAATTCTATCGTCTTCTGTTAGAAGTTAAAAAGATCGTATAATATTTAATTAACCTTAACGCCATTTTTCCTCGGTATAAACGGTAATCCGAGCCGCGGGAAGAATCAATTGTTGGCCCTTGCGTATCAATTGTTGGCCCTTGCCTAGGACGCGAGTTTCATACATTCATTTTCCAGTAAGTAATTATTTATTATATTATTATTATTTATATTGAACGATATTGAAAAATTATTTGAAACGTTTCCAACTAGGAATTATTCGTTCGAATTATTCGAGCAATTACATTTTTACAGTTCATTGGGAAAATTAATTAAATGAACAAATTTCCTTGAACAAAATAACGAAACGATAAGGAAGAAAAATAAAATCTTTCCTACATTTTTGCTCGAAGTTTCTTCACAAAAGCAACAGATATTCAGATAATAATTTATACAGTTCTTAAAGCGATTTAATCGATTTTAATCCGAAGACGAAAAATCAGATTTTAAATCTGCGCCGAACGAAAGAAACCTTTCCTTTCGCTCGACTAAGTTCGAGCGGTAAAACGTTCCGATCCAATAAATAGGCAAAGAATATCGCTGTGCATAATTTTCCCCGTTCAAGCGGATCGGTTCTGCCAGCTCGATCTCACCGAAAATCGTTTATCTTTTCAATTTCTTCGTGCAAATCTCGACGAATACATTTTTTCACAGATATTCACAATTACTTTGATTCAATTTCCTCGATCTCAGCGCAATCTCTTCAAAGAAAGATCCCCCCCCCCCTCTCCTTTATTTTACAATTTCTTCTTTATTATTTTTTTCAACTTTGTCCCAAACATTCATATTTATTCGATTCTTTTTCTATTTATTTACAATTGCAATTGAATTTTCTTGATCCACAGAGTATATTCATAATTCTATTCCATTTATTTCCTATTCTTTTTCAATTTGTTCATCCAAAGATTATTTATAACTACAATTTGCATACGGGCACTCTTCCAGGAATACCGGATGCAAAAATGCAAAATAAGAATCCTTTAAGAATTCAACCTTCCTTTCCAATCTCAAAAGTATCAAATTTAAACGAGAATCGACAATCGGCCCAGGAGCTGGAACTAAAAAAATTTGTCGCTCGAGCCATCTGTACGCGGTTCACACGTACAGATGCGCGGGATGAACGCGTAACTCGTGAAGAGGTCGGCGAAGAACTGTTACAGCGACGTGTGTCGAAGCGCGACGGGAAAGAAAGAAAGGAAGAAGAAGAAGAAGAAGAAGAAGAATAAGAAGAAAAAGGACGGGAACGTTATAAGTTAAGCCGGTCACACGCCGGTATTCCAGTTCGACCGCGACGGAATAGTATCCAAAATTGAAAAGAACGAATACGTGGCGTACATAGCCTCGAATAGCCTGGAACGGAGGGGGGAGGGAGAATTTATTCCTATCACGAGTATTCCTGACGGCGGAGGTCAATCCACTTGGAGTCGGGGATTGCTTGCTCCAGCTCGAGCTCGGGGATGGGATGGGATATACCCAACAGGGAAAAGAGATCTCTCTCAGGGAAACGGATCGATGGACAGATTTCGTCGGTTGTGCTCTTCGAACCGAGAAAATACTTGGAAATCCTGAAACGGTATGGGAAAACTGTTGACCAATGTTGGCCTAACAATTCTTCTTTTAAAAATTGTCCAACGCAACGACGATGCTCGGTGAAACGGTTGCGGTTCGATCCACGATTGGATTTTAAAACGTTCGAATTGGTTGGGAAAAAAGCAGCGCGAAGCGGCAAATTGTCGAAGGAACGGGAAGAAATCGAGTGGAAACGAGTCGAGATGAAATGGCGGGGCGAGATGAAAATTATTCTCTTTCGATTTTTTTTTCTGTCTCTCTTTCTCTTTCTCTCTCGTTGAAGAAACGAAGAAAGAATTTTGTGTGTTCGATTGATAATAAGGCCGGATAGGAGAATTTACGGTCGACCTCGTTAAATGTTCATCACGGATTCCACAAGTCGATTCTCACACCGCGACACGAGCCGTTCAAACGTAATTTGTTTTAACCCGTTAACCCCTTATTCCTTTTACGATTACTAGATCGGTGCATCTTTCCAAAGGAAGAGCTCGCGTTCGCCGCGGTTTTAATTAAATAACGAGAGAGAGAGAGAGAGAGAGAGAGAGAGAGAGAGAGAGAGAGAGAGAGAGAGAGAGAGAGAGAGATTTATCCCGTGAAATAATATATTGCTATTTCTCACGTTTTGCCTACATCTATGAAACCGAGCTTAATAATTCTTTGTTATTTTTATTATATTCCTTCTTTTTCTTCGTAAAACGCCAACTTACGTAATCGCGATATTCACGATATATGATTATATCTGCATCAAAACAATCGTGACAAATCAGTATATAAATCAGATTAAACGAAATTCGTTCAAGTAAATTGGTTTATTACCGAGAAATTCGATAATTTTTCGACGATTATGTAATTTGTGTTTGGCAAATCTTACTTAATCTTACAAAACGGACAGCCGGTGTCACGTTTTTTTTTTTTGAAATAGGGATATTATATAGCTGGATTACAACAATTATGTTTCGCGTGTATACCCTTTTTTTTTGTTTCTTTATTCAAAAAATTTATACGAGAAGAAAATGACCAGCCAGCTTAGACTCGATGAGTTAACATCTTCAACGAAGGTTTTTTTTTTTTATATACATCACGTAATGTTGCACGTGATCATTATCTATAATCTAGAGGGAAAAGAAAAAAATAAAGGAGTCACAGAAATCGCTTGAATCCTGCATTCCGTTTAATAAAATATTGATAGCTTGCCGTTCCATCGCGTGAAACGTCGGATTTAATAAAGAAAAAGACATAGAAATCCTTCATAACCTATTAAGCTACTTTAGAAATACTTTATAAGATGGAAAAAATATGCATTATCTGAAATATATAAACGTACATGACATTTCAATATCATTGATTTTTATAAGTTTTCATTGAACAAGTTTCTTCTAATAAAGATTTTTAGTTAGAATAACGGTATATTTTTCACTTCTCATTTTATTTTTTAACTTTTCCTTTCTTATTTTTAGTTTCGTTACTAACCATTCCTTGGTGCATTTCGTGTCATACAAAGTCGTATCGAAAAAATGAATCGAGTATCGCGTTTCCCTGCAATTGAAAGAATGCACGCAAAATGACCAACATAAATTTACTTATCACCGCGTAAAATGTAACGCATCAGCATGTTTTACCGTTTCGTTTCATCATTTTTAAAGGAATATTATTGTTCGTTACGTTACGTAATATTTTATAATTTAATAACTTTCGATCGTTTAAAATGTATTTTTAAAAATATGTTAAATAACAAATAACGTTCATCATTGTATTTCCTTTTTTTTTTTTCGCCGATCAACTCTGCACATACTATAAATATTATATAATCGAATCCATGGTAAACATTTAATTCCTTTCATCGACTATTTACCATCGATTATTTTATATTCTGACGAAAGAACATTTTAGACATTTTAGATAGTTCTCCAACGTGAAGACATTTAAAGGTCAACACATTCGTCCATGTAATTAAGTAACAGTTTACAAATCATCTCAAAGGCCATTCGAATTTGAAGACTTCCTATCTCTTGCACTTTCCTCGCGATGACCGCATCGTACAATGTAAGCAACGAGAATAATCTTTTACATAATCTTTTCTTATCCTGCAAAAAATTTCATTAGCACACGATGCATGAAAATTATTACTTCTTTACGCGATTCGCGTAGAAAATACAAATTATCTATAAAAAAACTATGATATATCTTATCCATAAATGTATTCTCATACGTATTCTCTTTCTACTCTCAATATTTCCTCTACAACTGCATCGATCCAACTTTCCGCTCGCATTTCCGGTGACAAATCCTGCACACACGAAACGACATCGCGAGAAACGCGACCGAGATATTCGAGAGAACGAAGCGCGCAAAAGCGGAAGCTCAGTGATAAGGAGAAGGACTGGACTTACCGGGGCTACCTCCTAATCCCTCGTTCACGATCGTATCCAGATTGTCATGGCACAACAATACAATCGGCCGCGCACACAGTGGCGAGAACCGAGTGTTGGTAAAAAGTAAGAAGAAAAGAAAAAAAAAAAAGAAAAAAAAAATCACCTTCGAAAAACAAAAACTTCACTGAATCAGTTTCCTTTCACACTCCTTTCTTTTTCTTTCTTTTTTTATTTTTTTTTTTTTTTATTTTTTTATATTCTATATAACAGGAGAGAGGGAGACAACTAGTTACGTCGTCGTTTACATGTTACACTATCGCGCGCGTGCACCGGGTGGAAATTTGTCAGAGGCGATCCCCCCGTTGGACGGATCGATGATGGACGGATCGATGATGGACGGATCGAACGAGATCGAACGGATCCGGGGATGACGGAGCAAAGGTGAACCGAAGCGAGCATGCCGAACGTCGCCGGCCAAGTGAGAGGCTAGCGGCACTACCGACCAGCCAATGTGACGTCAGAGTGCCTCCTCTCTTTTTGCCATTCCACGGCGAGCGCCGCGAGAAAGGTGCCTGTACAACTTCGTATCCCCTTCTCTTCTGTCCTTGTTTGCGAGGAGGAACGAGGAGACCTTAAGGATAATGCTTCGCTGCCAGAGAATATTTTCATCGAAATTCTTTGGACGAATTACCTTTTCAACCTCGTGTTCCGACCAACGCGACCGATCGTTCGCGAAAATGTTATCTTTCGAGAGAGAGAGAGAGAGAGAGAAAGAGAAAGAAAGAAAGCGAGAGAGGACAATGTTTCGTGCAACTAGCTTTTCACAGAATTCTAGAATCGAATCTAAATTTATTTTTATTGTTATTATTATTTCTAATAAGAAAAATTTTTTTTAATTTCGTTACGTTAGCGTTTCGAAATAGCTCGGATATTTCGAAGTAAAAGAGTATGCTATTTAAATTAGTAGGGGAATCGATGGATGTGTCACGTTGATTCGTCGGACAAACTGGTGGATTTGCTCGAGGTTTTCGATGAAGCGTGAAAATAAGAAATTGGTACGGCCGGATCGATGGGAAATTTTTGCGGTGGCTCGTGAAACGCGTTAGATATTTCGCGTATACGGAAAGACGGATAATATTATAGGTAGGTTTTAATAATTCAAGGAAATCGTATCGCCGCTTTTCCTTCGTTACGTATTCGATAGACTTGTCACGGATATAAATCTAATTAATGAAGTTTCAACGAATCAAGTTTGACGAAATTAATTCAATCGATTGTTGGGTAACAGATTCGGTCTCGATTTATAGGAGAATTGTAAAAAAAATTGTAAGAAAAATGTCAATTCAATTTAATTATTTTAAACGAAACGATATATATATATATATATATATATCTTAGTGGATCGTTATACGTAGCCTTTATACGTAGAAATTGACTTTCACTGAATAAAGCTAGTTTTTAGGCAACAATCATATAGTTGAACCAAGACCAATGTTACGCTTGGTTCACCGAGCCATTCAATTACGCGCGGGAAAAAAAAAAGAGAAATAGAGAATACAGCAGACGGATTGATTATCCGCAACGAATGTGAAACAGATCTTACAGATACATAAAATCGCAAGTTTTCCAAGGAAAGGTGAAAAAACTGTCGGCGCGCATTGTGCGCACGCAGAAAAAAAACATCGACACTTATTATTTATAGAATATATACATGTATATACATATATATATATATATTTTCATTCGTTACCTTTCTCTAACAAACCGTGAACCGTGATTTGCATGTAGAAAACGCGGAAACGACTTTTTTCTAACGTATTTAAAGTGACTTCCTTCCAATTTTTCTCCTTCTAAAGATTAAAAAAAAAAAAAAAAAAAAAAAAAAAAAAGGAAAAGAAAAAAAATGTCTCCAGCAACAATTCAAGGAAAAAGAACGCGTACACTCGAAGAATGAAGCGGCAGCTGTAAGGGGAGAGAGTCAGCGCTCCTCCACAAACTCTTATTTAGGTCGAATTCCATCGCACGCGAATCTCTCGTAACTCGATTCGTTCCATTTTTTCGACGACACGTTCTCGATCACCCATGATCCCAGACCGAGCTCAGCCTTAAGGATCCTTGAAGAATAAATTAATACCAATTACCCGATACCGTGCCTGTTCGAGGCTGTTGTAAATCTCGGTGGAAACGCGGCATTTCCAATCCGGACCGAGCATGATCTTGTTTTTCTTCGAAAGGTTCGGTCATGTCACCCGTTACACGAGACCGTATACGCGTTCCTCGGCCGCGGCACAAAGCGAAGCATCGAGCACTTTCACGCGGAGGCCGCGTTAGTAAATATCATGGCCATATTTTCCATCCTAAGCTCGTCTTTATCTCCGCCACGAGGACGCCTCTCTCTCTCTCTCTCTCTCTCTCTCTCTCTCTCTCTCTCTCTGTCTGTCTGTCTCTTCTCGATAATCGAGTGTGGCTCATTACACACGTTCCTTCTTATTATATATATATTCATCGTCGAATCCGCCACGAATATCGAACCTCGATCTCTCGCAAATATCTCTATAATTCGCGTATCGGGTTCACGAATCGAAAGAGGAAATTGGAAAAGGAGATGGAGATCGATGGTCGTCGCGAAACGACGCCGGGTTAAATTCCTGTCCTGGACGAGTTTCACCGGCGGGAATTCAACGAATCCTTTCGAGTGTTTCCAGGGATTGGCGCGACCTTCCACGAAAAGCAATCGGCAGCCACGGAACTATCGCGAGGTGCGGAAGCGAGCCAAGTTTACGATCGCGACTTTTTCTTCGGCTTTATAGCACGGCATCCGAGTCTCGGTCAGTGGACTGGAGCCATCGCTCCGAGAGAAGGAAGCCTGTCCAAGGAGAACGAGAAAATTCTCTTCCCTCATCACTATTCCCGATCTAACGCGCGAGAAGGATCAACGTAAAAATATTATTTTTTTCTTCTTTTTCTTTTTTTTTTTTTTTCTTTCGACGATGCTTTAAACACGCTCAGTTTGAACGCAGAACGATCGACGGATATCCGATGTCGTGCACGCCACTTACGTTAACGCTCCTTTAAAATGATGTAATCGAAACGCTTGTATGCACGTTATTTGTCGAAATGATATTTTTAGTTACGCGCGATCGTGAAACGTCGACCTTTATAACCGGAACGAGGCACGCTCTCTGCAAGCTATCGACATTAATCATCGCGTGTACAGGGTGTTACAGAATTGTAATAAGTAAGAAGCGAGTCGACGATTCGGTCGGAGAGGTATAGAGAAATAAGATTCAACTTCTAATATTTTTTTTTTTTTTTTTAAGTAGATATTAGATATTAATCATCGCGCGAGATAGTTTGAAGGAACGCATACTTGGTTGGCAAATTTGATTGGGAATAAAGGTGAGGAATGATCGCTTCGAGTATCGAATTAATTTATCATTTTTCACATCTTGCGAAACGTAACTTCGTTTTGTCGTGTCGAAATCGAAATATAAACACGGTGATCAATCACCGACAGATATTAATTACTGAAACGTAATGTACACGGATTGATAATATTTCAAGCATCGAGAGAAACGAACCATCACCGCCGAATAAATTAAAACGTGCAACTCACCGATCGTAGACACGTGACGATCCAATTATGATGTGGAAAAAAAAAACGATTGTTTTCCCTCTCGAGATCACGAAAATTCCTCCGCTTCTGCCGTCCATCTTCTAACGTGCCCGTTTTCTTTAAAAAGAAGAAAAATTAATTTCGATTAAATGAGGTTTTCTTTTATTAAACAATAACGGATTTGTTGCAGTCGTACAGTTCCTGACTGTATAAAATACAACTTTGTGAATTATACTTATTGCACGGATACCGTTCGTCTATTCTTCACGCATGCACTGATTTCATGCTACATTGCAAAGAGCGAAATGCTGTGAAACGCGAGGAAGCATATATTGACCGCAAAAACGGATGAACGAGCAGCTGCTTAATCGACAAAGGCGATTTTAATAAAAATTTCTTCGGCTTCGTCGTCGTTCAAAATGTAAACAATCTTTTTGTTTCAACTTCAACTTCATTGTAATTCTACCGATATTTTTCTTTCTCTCTTCAACTTTGTAATCAATGATGGATTAAAATTTCGAATATTACACAAATGATCTCATCATCGCCATATTGGAGATGCTACAGGTACGAGTATCGGTGATTCAATTCCCGAAATTTGACGAGTAATGCAACAGAACGTAGAATTTTTTTTTCGTATTTAATGAAACGATAATAAAAAAAAAAATATTAAAATAAAAGCATTCCAAATATAGAAATTATTATAAATATATAACGTAGCAGTACGTAATATACACTCATTACCCGAGGAGTTCAGTGTCTCGATAATTAATACGCGACCTTGCGGATTCTTGCGGATTAATTTCTTTTTTTTTTTTCGCATTCTCAATAATAGAGAGCGAAGAAAATAATAGAGAGCAAGAATCGTGAGAAGGTTTAAACTTATATCAAGAATTGTTTTCACTTCTAAACACTTTTTCTTTCAAGAAAATATCGATTTGCCGGCGAAAAATTCATAACGTTTTTGTTCACTCTTCCAGAAAATATTTCTCTTCCGAGAAGAAAGAAAAATATATGTATATATATATATATATATGTACGAACAAATTTTTCTCTCCAATATTTCAATGATTAATTTCCCAATCGTATCAAAATATTAACCATTCTTGCTTCTTTCTTTTCTTTCAATCAAGAATAAGCAAGACCGTGGCCGAAAGTAAATTCACGTGGCCGACAGCTCGTCTTGTTTAAATTTCAAAGAACGTTCGTTGACACCATTTTTACCAAGCATAAGGCCCGATGGTCAGGCCGAGCACCTTCGATTCAAGGAGGAACGTAACATCTGTCGACTTTTAAAATTCCGCTCGAGTATAGAGAATATATATATATATGTGTGTGTATATTTTCGTGCATGCGCACGAAGAGGGCAAGAAGAGATAAAAGATAAAGGGAGGAAACGTGAAAATCGAGCACGATGAAAATGTTGGGAAATAATATAATTAGAAAAGTCGTCGACTGACACGACCGTAGTCCATGATCTTGAAGCGGCGTTCTCGAGTCGTGGGAGTCCTTCGCATAATTAACATCGCGAAAGAATGCAACAACGGTGAAAGAGAAGGCTTAGAAAAAGAAGGAAATGAAAGGAGAGGAGGATGGAAACGGTGGCGAAGAGGGGAAGGAGGGAAGGAACTTTATGGGGAGAAAAAGAATAAAAAAAAAAAAAAAGAAGAGAAAAAAAAAATATACGAGCGACATAATTAATGATTTCTCCGTAATAATTGGCGTTTTCACTGATCTTGAATCTTGGATCGTGGATCTTTCTACTACCGTGTTTACTCTCGCTTCGTGTAGCGGTAAACATGTGAAAAATTTTGCTCGTTATCCAATACGTGTAAATTCTTGAATAATTGGCATTAAAATAAATAAGTAAGTAAGTAAGTAAGCTGATTTTGGGAGAGAAAAGGGAAATATTAGAAGAATATATATAAAAATATAAGAGTTAAATTGGAAGAACGCGTAAAGATGATCCGTAAAACTTCAATGAATAACTATGAATGAAATTCAATGGACTTTCGAGTGTAAAACTTCGTGAATACGTGTTATCAAAAGGATCTTAGCCTCGTATAAACTCAATTATAATGAAAATCATCGTCGTATAGCACTTTCTCCTATCGATCTAATAATCATTAACTTTATAATATTATTACTACGATAGACCTTTTACTATAATCGTTTATTTCTCATAGTTTATTTCAGAAATTCAATTTCACGTCTTAAGAGATTTCAAACTCGTGAAATTTGATTTAATTAAAATCTGATATATCGAAATATCGTTATACTATTAGTTTATTGTAATTTACTATTAAAAATAATAATTGAAATAAAAAGTAAAAGTGTGAAATCAGAAATTGTTTAACGTTTCGAAGTCAAATTTTCAATTACGTTTCTCTCTTACCGTTGAAATTATCGAGATTTCGTAAAAATTTATCGTGCAAAAATGCAATGAAAGATAAAATTTCTTATCCTAAAAACGCTATACCGCCTAACAATTAACTTTCGAAGAAACTGAAAAAGGAAACTCATCGAGAACGATCAAACCGCGTTCAGAACGGTTTTCTTAGAATGAAGAGTTACGTAAAACATTGTACCGTGTCCGATATACCAATGAACCACAATACGAGATACTTCATGCGTGTAAAAGCGTTTTCCGCAACTCTGATCCACATTATAAAGAATAAAGGTGGGTACAACGGCTAACGGAATGCCGCAGATACCACCCACGACCGAGATCACTAACATTTCACATATGGCCGTTATCCAAGGGTAATTTTCGCAACGTGGGAATCCACGACCTTTCGGTTCTACATTCGCCTCTATTGATCGCATCTGAATAGCGGGAAAAGATATTTCGCAAAGGGAATTCCACGAGAAGGAAATCGCGAGGATCCAGACAATTAAAGACCGCTTGCTCGAACGAGGTAAGCAATTTAAGTTACTTAAAACTTACGATGATTATATACTACTTTTTTTTTTATATCTGATTGCATATACCGTTGATCCAGAAGAGCAATGCAACGTGCAATGCAAAAACATCGATTAATTTAGTCATTGGTTTAGAAAATTCACAATTCTTCTGATATTAAAACTTTCTCGTTCAAGAAGAAGACACGGAAATTTACTTTACATAAGAAAAAATAAGTCTTAATGTCACACATTTTATTGCTGTGCACTTTCATCGTATCTTCTATGCCGTAACGATCGTTTTAAACATGATCGATTTAGATTTCACCGTAACTTTATTGAATTATTATACAAGAAACCATGACACTTTACGTACTATTCTTCCTCAAAGCGTGTAAAATTAACTTGTAGAAATATGGAAACAAGATTTATTTACAATGTGAAATAAGGCTATCTTAGACTTGTGTTTCTAACAAGATTTCTTTACAAAGTATATATCATGCTTCGTAAATTTTATAACCCTTATCATCCAGTGAAAATCCAACTATATTTAACGTTGATAAGATCGATTCTCGATTTTAATATTTCAATCGATCGCGAATACGATTAGAGGAGAGGCATAGCAATCACGAATCTGCGCATAAGACTTTCTATTTAGAACGTTTCAATGCGATACAATTTCACTTGTTCCACAGTCACTTTGTCAACGAAAAATCAAGTTGATTATGTCTCGACAAACAGGAAATGATAATAAAGTTTGAAAAAAGAAAAAAAAATGATTATATGAAACTTGCACTTATAGTTCCGGGTTCATGGCTGTGGGACAATGTTGGTCACGCAATTCACGCGGTTGGATAATACAATAATAATTAACTATAAAAAAAAATGAATGTTCCTCGAAGGGCTCGAGGAAGCCGCGGAAAAATCGTTAATGAGCTTATGCTTTTACGCGTAAATAAAAAAACATAAAGAAATAATAATTAATCGCATTTTCTTGGAAATACGACAACTATTTACATACATGTGTATCGAATATATAATTGGAAATATATCGATTTTCATTTCAAATTTAATGTTAATAATATTAATTAATAATTGATATTTGATAAACTTTTCATCATGATAATTAATTTATGCATGATAAAAAAATTATTTATATTTATAATAACTTGTTATTTTATTAATAATTTTATAATAATTATTTTAATCATTTTTAATCATATTTAAATCATAAAATAATATAATTCAACAAATTTTTGCATAAAAAGATATGCGACTCACCACAAATGTGTAAGAAATGTTACTATGAATTATTGTTGTCCAAAAGAAATCATCAAGAAATATCTTGCTATAGGTTGGAGAATATGAAAGCTGAGAAAAATCTGTAACAAAAACTTAATTTAAAATATTGGATGAAAAAATGAAAATAATAAAAGATAAAATGTTATTAAATTTACAATATAATAATAATAAACATTGATACTTTAATATGAAAACTTGAAATGTAATGAAATAAAATTGATTATAATAAAAACTAAACTATTTTAATTTTAGTGTGAATAGAAACTTATTCTAAATATGTCTATTATTAAAAGAAATAAAATATTACCAAATAAAGAAATTGGAAATTGAATACAAATCATTGCGATATATAACATATGTATATAATGAATCATTATTCCTCTTCCAAGTTATTCTGAAAATTTAATAATAATCTTTAAAAATACATATAAAAATCTTAAAACAAATATATAGAATTAAAATTATATTGAAATAAAATAATACCAAATCCAAATTCTTCAAACCAAAATTTATAATACAAATTACCGGTCAATAGTCAAAAAGTTGATAGAAGAAAAAATATAAATACAAATAAATATATAAAATAAAATAAAATAAAATAAAAATAAATAATTTTATTATATAATATCAATAAGTTATAAAATAAATATATAATAATAATTTATAAATTTGTTAGTACAGGAATAGAATTATTTACTGAAAAATTGAAGTTCCAACACATCGAACTGTGACATGTTCTGTTCCAATGATAGAAGAATAATGTCACGCCACATCACTTAGCGCTTTTCTAATTGGCTAAAACGACATTGGCTAAACAAGTTCTTTATTCGTTCAAAATCGCGCGAAAAATTAAAATTTATGTACATTTAATTGTGTACACATAATTGTAGTATATTGAAAATTTTTATGACAAGATATCAAATATTTTAAAACTTCAAATAGCCAAATTAAAATATTTTTTTTTATATGGTAAATATTAATATAATTATAAATTAAATATGTGAACACAACTATGCAATAAAGTACTATATAAATATTTCAAAATAATAAACAAAATAGAACCAATAAGAAATAATATTATCATAAATTTCTAACAAAAATAGGAGAAAAAAAAATACTTTAATGCCAGGAATGTACAATAATTGTTTAATGAACTTAATTGTATTACAAGAATTGTAGTTACACATATGTAATTACATCACTACAATTCGATATTCTTGACTTTACATATGCATAAATAAACACTTATATATTGATAAAAATAGTAGTGAATATGAAATATACATAAAAAAGTAACATAGGGGAGCTATCAATACTATCAATTTTTTTAGACAATGCCTTTAGATTTTACTCCCTAAGGCAGTCTAACATAATGACCCATTATTATGAACTCTAAAATAGGTCATTCTTTTTAAAAAGACTATTAGAATCTTTCAACTGCATATAAGCAACTTCAAGTAGCCAAGTTGAAATATTTTTTTCTACATGGTAAGTACATTCTCCTCCTCGAAGTCTCAATACCAAGTGCAATGTAGATTCTTTTTGGATATTGTAATCTAAGAGTGTTCTTCCATCTTCAAGTTGTTTTCCAGCAAAAATCAATCGTTGCTGATCAGGAGGAATTCCTTCTTTATCTTGAATCTTAGCCTTTACATTCTCTATTGTATCCGAAGCTTCAACTTCAAGTGTAATAGTCTTTCCAGTAAGAGTTTTGACAAAGATTTGCATTCCTCCGCGAAGTCGCAATACCAGATGAAGAGTAGATTCTTTCTGAATATTATAATCAGAGAGTGTTCTTCCATCTTCAAGCTGTTTGCCAGCAAAAATCAAACGTTGTTGATCAGGAGGAATTCCTTCTTTATCTTGAATCTTAGCCTTTACGTTCTCTATTGTATCCGAAGCTTCAACTTCAAGTGTAATAGTCTTTCCAGTAAGAGTTTTGACAAAGATTTGCATTCCTCCACGAAGTCTCAATACCAGATGAAGAGTAGATTCTTTCTGAATATTATAATCTGAGAGTGTTCTTCCATCTTCAAGTTGTTTGCCAGCAAAGATCAATCGCTGTTGATCAGGAGGAATTCCTTCTTTATCTTGAATCTTAGCCTTTACGTTCTCTATTGTATCTGAAGCTTCAACTTCAAGAGTGATAGTTTTCCCAGTAAGAGTTTTGACAAAGATTTGCATTCCTCCTCGAAGTCTCAATACTAGATGAAGAGTAGACTCTTTCTGAATATTATAATCTGAGAGTGTTCTTCCATCTTCAAGTTGTTTGCCAGCAAAGATCAATCGCTGCTGATCAGGAGGAATTCCTTCTTTATCTTGAATCTTAGCTTTTACATTCTCTATTGTATCCGAAGCTTCAACTTCAAGAGTGATAGTTTTTCCAGTGAGAGTTTTGACAAAAATTTGCATTCCTCCTCGAAGTCTCAATACCAAATGAAGAGTAGATTCTTTCTGAATATTATAATCTGAGAGTGTTCTTCCATCTTCAAGCTGTTTTCCAGCAAAGATCAATCGTTGTTGATCAGGAGGAATTCCTTCTTTATCTTGAATCTTAGCCTTCACATTCTCTATAGTATCTGAAGCTTCAACTTCAAGAGTGATAGTTTTTCCAGTTAGGGTTTTAACAAAAATCTGCATGATTGTAGATTTGGAAAACTACAAAAAAGAATAATTATGAAATCTATATTTATTTATTATTCATAATTATTTATATATTACTTAATAAATAATTTTAGATTGAAAAATATATTAAATATATTAACTAATAAAATAATATTTAATATATTTATGTATATTTTTTTGCATATTATTTATATAGAAATAAGATATTATATTATAAAAATTATAAATAAAAATTTATAATTTATATAGTGCTAAGTAATATATAATATATATAGTGCTAAGTAAACGAAAATAATGTTCATAATAAATAGCGTCTTAATTGAGTCTTTAAAGAAAGTAAAAATTATGTAAAAAATGCATTAAATTTTGTAATACATTAATTACTTATATATCGTGTAAAAAATTGATACTTTGATATTAATATCTTAAATAAAATTGTTGTATAATAATTGTATATAATTCAAATTTAAGAAACATATTAATTTTATCTGTAATTGTTTAACAAGATGGTGGCTCCGAAATGAGACTGACGTATTGATTATTTGAAAATTTATTTAATATTTTTATATACAATTTTAGAAAAGGTAAATATATATTTATATATTAAATTTATATTATACTTACACACGTTTAAATAATTTATAAGATGATATTCGCAACACAAGTTGAATTAAGTCGTTCAAAAAATCAAGCTTAGACAAGCGTTCAAAATAAGAACCAGTAAGTCACAGGGAGGGACGTGAAATGACACAAATCTAGTAGTATATAAGTATTTAATATCAATTGTTACCAAATACTAAGTTTCAAATTCTCTAGACTGACTACAAAATAGAGAATGTTTAACGATATCATTTTTTAGTAATAGAAAAACAAATTTAGAAAAAATTTACATTTAATTAATAAGAGTATTAAATTTAAATTTTAATAAAAAAAATAAAATTTCAAGACATGTTCAAAAGTATATTTAAATTTGTTAAAAATTTTATGAAAATAGTTAAAGAAAAGAATTAAAAAATTAAAAAAATTTATCGATGTAAATATTTAAATAAAATAAAATAATTATTTTAATAAAACATAATATAATAACATTAAAATAACATTAAAATATAAAAATAAAATTAAACAAAATTTGATGTTCATAGGTAATTAATTTTCAAATTTATCGTAACAAGATTAATCATAATAAATTATAATCAATATTTATAAAAAATCTATACATTTGTTTGTATCAAATAAAAGATAAAAAAAATTGATTATATATAAATATTAATTTTAGATTTTAGATTAAAGAAAATAAAATATGATAATACGAAACGATATTTTTATATATTAAATTATTAAATTATTATTATATTATTTAATTATTAAATAAATAATTAGGATTTAAAAGAGAAAAAAACAAATTTTTTTATAGGAATGCATTGATATTTGTTAAATAAATAAGTACATCACAAGAATATGTCATTATACGCACACAGACAACTTGCCATTCTTGTCATTATATATGAATAAATAAATATTTTTATATTGATAGCAAGTATTAATGAATATGATACATAAAAAAGTAGTAGAATGTATCTATCAATACTATTGATTTTACTAGATATCATCAACAGAATTTACTATCATGTCAGTTTCAAGATATAGTCTTTCATGAAATTAACTATAACACAGACTTTGATTATTGTTTAGATAATTATTAATATCTTCAAACTGCATGACAGCAGGTTCAAATAGACAAAGTTTCTGTATAATGTGTTGCATATGATTATACATTCCTCCTCGAAGTCTCAACACTAGGTGAAGTGTAGATTCTTTCTGAATGTTATAATCTGAAAGAGTTCTTCCATCTTCTAGTTGTTTACCAGCAAAGATTAAACGTTGTTGATCTGGAGGAATTCCTTCTTTATCTTGAATCTTAGCTTTAACATTCTCTATTGTGTCTGAAGCTTCAACTTCTAAAGTAATGGTCTTACCAGTGAGAGTTTTGACAAAGATTTGCATACCTCCTCTAAGTCTCAACACTAAATGGAGTGTAGATTCCTTTTGGATATTATAATCTGAGAGAGTTCTTCCATCTTCTAACTGTTTACCAGCAAAAATCAAACGTTGTTGATCAGGGGGAATTCCTTCTTTGTCTTGAATCTTAGCCTTTACATTTTCTATTGTGTCTGAAGCTTCAACTTCAAGTGTAATAGTTTTCCCAGTAAGAGTTTTGACAAAAATTTGCATTCCTCCTCGAAGTCTCAATACTAGATGAAGAGTAGATTCTTTTTGAATATTATAATCTGAGAGTGTTCTACCATCTTCAAGTTGTTTGCCAGCAAAAATCAAACGTTGTTGATCTGGTGGAATTCCCTCTTTATCTTGAATCTTAGCCTTTACATTCTCTATTGTGTCTGAAGCTTCAACTTCTAAGGTGATAGTTTTTCCTGTTAAAGTCTTAACAAAGATCTGCATTTTTATGTAGAAACCTATAAAAAAAACAATAAAAAAATTTTAATATATTATTATTCGTTATGTGATAAAAATTAGTTTATTTAATACTAAAAATAAAATATTAAGTAAAATATTAATCTGTTTAATTGTTATTCATCAAAATGGAGGCTCGCAATATTGAAATCATAAAATATTGATTATTTATAAATCTACTTAATATCTTTACATATAGGAAGTTGTAAAAATATCAACTATACTTACGTAGACTGAAATAATTTACAAAAAGATATTTGGAATGCAATCCAAGTTAAATTCTTTGAAAGACCAAATAGGGATAAAAGTTCGAAAATGATACTGATAAATCCGAGAAAGGGATATGAAATGACGTAAAACTGGTGTTTGTAAAGTAGGCTGTGATCTGTGATATATATTCCGATTGCCAAAATATAGAATTATAATTCTCTAAATGAAAGATCATATGTACAAGAATTTCTTAAAATTAGTTTAATTGATCTTAAATAAATAAATATACTTAATATTATTGAATTTTAATTATAATCGAAAAAATAAAGTTCAAACTTCGATATCTTTTATAATAAAAGCATATTATTCAATTGTATAGAATTGTATACTAGTACTTTTTAGATTCTTAATATTGAAAATAGATTCAAAAATATACTCAATATATTTGAATTCAAAAAATTATAGTTGCGCGCGATAAAATATTTAAAAGAATATAAAATAATTACAAACAACGAATTATAGAATTATATAATGGACATTTGCAATATCATATATGAAAGAAAAGAACAATCGATTTTATATGCTTCATTTCCGCAAATAAATGATTTATGTTGTGTAATTTGTGAAATTGATTTTATCGAAGTTCGTGATTCATCAGCAAAATCAAATTTTCACTGGCAAACAATGAAATGTCGGTAAGAATAAGTATTATATTATTTATTACATTATTTATCTTGCGTTAGTTAACTTATAATCGATTTTTATATTAAAATAATATTATAATTTTAGATTACTTATTCATTTAATTTCTGATATTATTGCTTCACCAGTAATGGGCACAGAAAAATTTATATTTGTTATTACGAATAAAAAATTTTTTGAAACTGGAAAGTTGTTAAAAATTTTAAAAAATTTTAAACTAGTGGTTTGTTTAAGATTTATTTCTTGAATGATATATTATTATTATTTTTATGTTATATATTATTTTTATTTTTACTTTTATTTTTATTAGTATCAAGGATTACGATCAGTTACAATAGAATTATACAAAATTTGTCTTATATATACGATACAGACTAAAATAGCCCCTTTATGGAATAAAGTTGGTGAATATTTAGTTCAAGGAAAAGATTTTTATAACTTTATACAAGGAACCAGAGCATTGAAATTAGATATACTTATAGAAGGTCTGCCAAATTTATTCTTTATTTATTTATATAATTTTATATATTAATATTAAACAAATTTTTAGAAAAGAATATATCTATAAAACTTCATGCAGAAATAATTAAAATTCCATATATAAAACTTGAAGATTATTTTCCGTCATCTGTTATATCTCAGTTTCTAGCAGATCCTAAAGGATATATTGATTTATCTCATTATAATCCTCCATTTGTATATGTATTACCAAGGTAATAATCATTGTCTTCATTTATATATATTTACATTTATTTATACAAAATATGATAGGAAGTATAGAATAATAGAAAATATATGTAGAAATATATGTAAAAATAATTTTACAATAATTTAAAAGAATAATATTTTTTCGTGTTTGAGATTTTTCAAAAAAATAAAAAATTTAAAAATTTATTCAATGTATATACGAGTATTTGTTTTTATTCAATTTTGATTATCTTGAAAATAAAAATGTAAATAAAAAATATTTTTCTATTGTTTATTTAATTATTTAATTATTTTCGTAAATACTTAGAATAACTAAGTATTAAATTCTAAGTATTAAATTCTAGTTCTAAGTATTAAATTATTTATATTGAAAATAACCAAATTTTTTTTTTAATAATTTAACAAATTCAATTTTTTTGAAAATACGCCTCAAATGTTATTTTTTTCGACTTATTTTTGTATAAATATCAATAATAATTAATAAAATAATATTTTTTATAGCACAAAAAAAGGAAAATTATTATCTGTATCTAAAGAACTTCCAGCAAGATGTGTTTTTAAAGATTATGATCAATTACGTAGACATTGGAAAAATATGGTACAAATAATAAATATATATTATTTACAATCAAAATTATTTTTATCATCAATATATTTATATATGTACATAATATTTCAGTATGGATATTCTTTATCTAAAAATAAAAATGAAATTTTATTTTATGAAATTAAATTTTTGATTCCTAAATCTAATATTTTCATATATCCTAATATGTGTATAGCAAGTGGACCATTAGAAATTATTCCAAATAAAGATAAAAAATCTACAATTACATATTTTTTAGCTGATATGCTTATGAAATTACCTACAGTTTGTGGTAAACAATTACAAATATCTGAATATACTCCATTTATTCCAGTAAGTTATAAACTATGTACATTATATAATATAAACAATAAAAAAATATATTTATTATATTATTATTATATTTTCCTATATTATTATTATATCTCCTATTATATTTTCTATAGAAATCTTTAAATATAAATTTATCATCTAATTTATTATTAAAAGATAAAAAATTGGATACATATCTTAAAGAAAAGGAAAACATTACCTCACAATTTGAATTTTCTAATAAATATGCAGATGAATTAACAAAAAATACAAATGTTGCAACATCTTTAACAACACAATTAACTAAAATCCATCAATTTAATAATATACAATTTCATGAAAATATAAAAATTGATTCAATTAACAAAAATGCAAAAGAAAATCAAAATGGTACATATTAAAATAATGAAATATTTTTATAAATATTTTAAAATTTGTATAGTAATTATAAAATAATTTTTAAACTTCAGAAAGCCAATGTTTAAATAGTACACAAAATGTAAAAGATAATTATATTAAGAATAATGTTTTAAGAAATTCAAATGATCATTTTATTCTATCAAAGGAGAATACAATTTCAAGATATTTTAAAATTCAAAAGACAAATTCTTGTAATGATATGGTATTTTCTTTTATGTTTTCTTTTATGTTTTCTATAAATTATTATTATATTTTATCATTTATTCTTTTTTTTATTTATAATCTTATTTATTTAAATATTTAGTTAATACAAGAAGAAAAACAAAAACATTTAACATTAAAAGAAAAACTATCAAAAGCTAAATTTAATAAAGATAATATTACATTTTTATTAAAAACAGTAG
Source organism: Apis laboriosa (assembly GCF_014066325.1). Taxonomy (NCBI): domain Eukaryota; kingdom Metazoa; phylum Arthropoda; class Insecta; order Hymenoptera; family Apidae; genus Apis; species Apis laboriosa. Next base: position 1,917,325 of record NW_025223180.1, read on the forward strand.
GTATAATTATATTTTAAATTATATATATTATTAATAAAAAATTAAAAATTAACATATATAATTATTTTGTAATTTATTATATAGGATCAAGATATTACAGTAGAAGAAATGGCAAAAAAAAATCAGTTAGATCAGATGAAGAATAGTGATTTAAGTGACTGGTTAAAAAAACATTCAATTTCACATAATACTCATGGAAAAAAAACTGAACTTATTAATAAAATATTATCTCATATAAAAAACACACAAATATTGCAACAATATCGTATTTAAATTTAATAATATTTTTATAAGTAAAAATTATAAATATCATATAAAAAATATTTTTTTTATGTTACATTGTTAAAAAAGATAATAATATTTTATAATTTATATTATATCAAATATTAAAAATAATAATAATTATAATATTTAATATTTTTTAAATGTTACATGTTAAAAAAAATGCAAAATAAATAACAAAATAAAATTAAAAAGAATTAATAACAATAAATATTTGTCTATACCATTGATTTTTTATAATCTGCTATAACATTTAATATAGTTTTTCTATCAGCTTCATTTTCTATACCAATCTCAATTAAATCTTCATTACTTAAAGTCAAAAACAAATCAACATCAATCTAAAATAAATCATATAAAAATAAAAAATTAAAATAGAAAGTATAATAAAAAATTATTTAAATAATATTTTTTAAAATAAATAAAATAAGTTATGATTAAGCTAAATTATAATTAATTTTATTATTTTATATATATATAAAATTATATTAATATTTAAATCAAATATATTATATTATAATTTATAATATAATATTATTATGATATAATAATAATATTATTATTATATTTACTTCTTGTTGAAGAAATATAGATACATGCTGATTTAATCCATAATATTTCAATAAAGCAAACATTTTTGCTTCTTCTGAATTTAAAATCATTCCTCTTGGAGGTGTTTTGTAACGTGGAGGTGTTGGTGTATCTTCTCCAAATACATTCTCATCATTTATACTTGAAGGTACATTTGGTGAACGTAATGGGCTAAATTCAGGTACATATCCAAGAGTGGTATTAAGATCTTCTTCTTCATTTTGAATATCTAAGTCTGGTGGCCGAATAGACTGTAATCTTTATAGTACAATTATATATAATATATATATAATAATAATGAATGAATACTATCATATCATATAAATATACCTTTGCAAAGATACTTCGTTTATAGTTTTATTTTTTAAATAAATTGATACTATTTCATTTTTGTTTGAAATTATTTGATTATCTACTACATTATGCATTGTATTAACATTGATTTCATCAATATATTTATTTTGTATAAAATATATGTTTGGAGAAGTAGATAATTTTTCATTGAAAGTACAAGTCAAAGTTGGTGAAATTAAAGCACATTGATCAGTTTCTAAGTGATTTGTTAAATTTAATGGAGGAAGTTTTAAAAGATTTTGTAAATTTTTGTCAATATTATAATCAGTATTAGATGCTATAACATCTGTTTCATCTTCTATAAAAATATTATCTGAATTATTATTCCAATATTCTTCTATATCAAGATCTTTTGCAAAATTTTTTATTTCAGGTATTGTTGATTGTTTCATCATAATATAAGTATATTCATCTATTAAACAATTTATAATAAATGTAAATAAAAATAAATATGAATAAATATGAATAAACATTACTGTTTGTTTATATTAATATTTTTATCTTATATAAATTTTTATATATCATTATTTATAAAAATACAATATCTTACTACTTTTGGAAACATCAAATCCTAACTCTATTAATTTAAAAAATAAGTTTTTATCATTTTTCATAGCTGCAATACAAAGGGGTGTTATATCATCATTTAGAGTATTTAATAATGCTGATGGACATGCTTCATATACAATATCAAACATATCTTTATTTATTGCAGCTGCTAATCCAAATATAGACATACCTAAAAATCAATAAAAATAAAGAATTTAACGATATTTTATTATAATTATAATAATAAATTTTTCGAAATGATACCTTCAATTTTTTTCAGAATTAATATTATTATAATATATTAATAAATTTACCTAGATAAGTTGATTCATTTATATTAGCATTTTGTTGTAAAAGATATTTTACAGTTTTAATATTTCTGTTACGAATTGCTAACATTAATGGTGTCCAACCAAATTTATTTTTTCTATTAATAATTTGATGACATTCATATTTTCGAAAAATTTCTTTTATAATATCAAGGCAATCATTTGCTGCACTAATATGTAATAAATTCTCTCCATAACTATTTACCGTATTTAGCGTATATTCTGCAAAAAAATTAAATAATTTATATTTAAAAAAAAAATTTTAAATAAATTATTTATTTTTTCTAATTTGATTTAATTTTACAAAATAATTAATTTTAATTAATTAAATTAAATTTTGTAAAATTAAATTAATTATTAAAAAATAAAAAGAATAGTTTCTAAATATTATAATTGCATAAAATAAGTTATAGATTATAGATTATTATATAATTATTGATAATTACAATGTTACATACATATTAATTTAATACCTTCTTTTTGTAATGCTTTTATGACTTCCATTTCTACAGTTTTTTGCATACAATAATTTCTTTTTTTCTCATAATTTATTTGTTTAACATTATTTTTTTTAAACATAATTGATATTATTATTATGTATATGTTTTTTGATTAATTAATTTATATTATATTAAAATAGAATTTGCTAATAAATTTTTGACTTATTATTAGATTAAATCTTTGAAAGTGACCTATAAATGATTTTTTATATTTCGTTCGATTTGTTTGTAAACTTTTAATATATATGAATATTATTTATTTTTATTATGAAAAGAGCAATTGTTTATTTATCTATTATAAAATGAGTAGTGTATTTAAAAATAAAAAATATTAATTGAGTAATATATTTGTATTTAAAAATCATAAATTGATATTATTAAATATAAAATTTGATTTTATTTAATTTTTTATAACTTCCGCCAAAAAGTTTTGCATAAAATGTTTTTTTTTTATAATAGTATTATGATGGCAGCACAATCTCGTAAAATGTGACGTGCATGATAATTTCTGACAGTGTTTGAATTTCATTTTTGAAATCATATATCTATTTGACTCAAAACTGCAATTATTTCATAAAATTACGAAATTTCAATTTCATTTTTGTTCCTACAATATACGAGCAACGAAGTTAACGTGATTTTTTGTAACATATCGAGCAACTAACAGCGATAAATTTTAACTCAATGTGAGTTATTTCTTATCATGTACAATTTTTTTTCATTTTTGTTTCTTATCAAAATATAAAGAATTTTATTTATTGTTAGATTGTTATTGTATATTTTTATTTGATATTTAGATTATTTTATTCGTGGTATAAACGTTTGTTAGGTTAAGTTTCAGACGACGCCGAGATCATATTTTTTGGGGTGGGGGTACTAATTAAGAGAATGTGGATGAGGTAGACGAGTACATATCGTTACCGTTAGTGATCAATTTTTTCGAATCTTTATTAATTTTGGATCTACACATTGTAATATCAAGTAAATGCATTTATGTTGGGTTTTTCTTCTCTTTTATAATAAAACATTATGAATTATTTAATTTCATTATAACAATATGGAGACATTGATTGCTATTACTGTATCATAAAGTTCTCTTATGATATATATAAATTTTACTTGAATAATATATAATTTGCTATTTAGAATGGGAAGCAGTGGTCAATTGTATAGTTTATCCTGGGGAGAATTTAGTTCATCATTGGCTTCTGCAGTACAATTATTAAGAGGTCATGGAGATTTAGTTGATGTTACATTAGCTGCTGGTGGACGCAGTTTTCCTGCACATAAGATAGTACTTTGTGCAGCTAGTCCTTTTTTATTGGATTTATTAAAGGTTTTAACTTTATATTGTTTCATTATATTGAATGTTTTATAAAATATAATATAGTTTTAAATTTATAATTTATTTTCAATCCAATTTTTATTAATAGAGCACACCATGTCAACATCCAGTAGTTATGTTAGCTGGCATAGGAGCAGATGATTTGGAATCATTATTGGAATTTGTATATCGTGGTGAAGTAAGTGTGGAACCTTCTCAATTACCTTCACTACTTCAAGCTGCTCATTGCCTTTGTATTCATGGGTTAACACCACCTACTATATTGACTGAAGTATGTTCTATAATTAATTAATATAATATATTGCATTTAAATATTTTTATTTTCCTTATATATAATTTTCAATTTCCACATTTATTAATACAAAATTTATTAATATAAAACATTAATATATTTATTAGTATTTTAATTGAATCAATATTTACAATTAGCAATAATAATTTTTATATATTTGTTCAAAGATAATTAATTTTTCTATTTATTTAGAATGGAGAAGAGGTACCTGTATCAGCAATACCAACAGCAAATGAAGCTTTATCAAAAGAATCAATTACTCCCTATTTTCCATTAAAACGCAGAAAAAAGAGAAGAAAATCATCTTCATCTTCTGGAAAATGGCCACGTAATATTAATACTACAGATAATGAAAATAGGGCTATAGATGGAAGTGATAACAGTCGATCAACTAATTATGATCACAAAGATGAAGATAATACAGAACATGGAGATGACACAGGTAAGGAATATTCAGCTTTATACATAACGGCATATTTCATAATTACACACACACACATACACACACACACACACAGCATAGACATATATTGTATTTGTTAAATTTCTTGAAAATATATATTTAAATTCTCATTTTGCATTTATTGTTTACTTAAAATAATAGTATATATTATTTTATTATATTTTAAACATAATTTTCTTTCTGTCATTATGCATTAAACTGAGTTGATCATTATATTATTATCTAAGAATTAATGATCAGTTTAGTAAACAAATTTTAATAAGAATGGATATGCGATACTAATTGTGTTCTGTGTCCGATATATTATTTTTATTATTTATTAACATATTTTGAAGACAAAGTTTTTTTTTAAAAGCTTTTATATTTAGAACGGACACAAGCACAACCATCAATCGGGTTGAACTGCGTCTAATCAATCATATCATAAGATATAACAACTCAAAAATTTCAGATGTAAAAATCAGTTCAGCCCTGTATGGTAATATTGTGTTTGTGTCTGTTAGCAGCGAACGATCGGTTGGAATATTCGAATCATCGGAGTTGTCACTCGCCACGTGCTCAAGAAGCGCAGCCGGTGTCAACAGAAAATTCTCAAGCAGGAACGCATCAGGATCAAATATCGGACAATGAATCGCATCTTCACACTTTAATGCCAATGCAGCCATATTCTCCATTACATATACCGCAATTTCCCGGTCCTCTAAATATGGGCTTTCCTCCTGGAATACCGCTCCCATTAGTTACTCAGGGTACAACTGCTGGAACAGCGTCTTGTGGATTTACAGGCAATATGAATTTGTCTAAAATACGTGGTGCATCCGACTGTCCAGGCGTTTGTCCACTATGTGGTGCAACGTTACGACAAGCGAGAAATTTACGTAGACATCTATTATCGTCTTGCAAATATCGATTTAGTAGTAATCCGGTCCAAAGTTCCCCAGCTGATACAATGATGATAGAAGTAAAGCCTGAAGTCGAGTTATCTGGTTATAATGAGCATTCTATGACGTATGGAACTGATAGTGGAAGTAGTACCTGTGAGCAAATAATTTGTAAGCCCAGTCCACTTCCTTCGCCAACATCACAGGGACCAAATGTTGTTTCTCCTCAAAGCAATGTTTCGTCTCCAACTATCGCTAGATGAATATACAAAAATAAAATAAAAGCGAAAATTTGATGTAAACAGAATCTTCCGATTCTGTTATTGTGATTTAGAAACAACTTTGTTTCCTATCGCTAATTTGTTTTATAATGTATGTTATAAATTTAATTTGAGTCTGCGTATTCTTTTTTTAATTATTGTTTTAATGTACTTACAGGAATTTATGTTCTGAAATTATAATTTCTTTGCATTGTTTAAGGGAAAAAAATGGACTGACATTATTTTTTAAAGTTTGTCAGAATGAATTGATTGTTACATTCTCTGTATAGTTTATGTATTCTTATTTTATTAATTTTTCATTTCTGATTTGTTTCTGATTGATATTAAAATAATTTGAAGCAAAATGTTTAAAATAAACATTTACAATTATATTAAAATCTTCCACGTTAGTAAATAAGAGCAGTATCTTTAGGATTAATAGGAATAGCAATCGATAAAAAATTATTCATAGTAAAAGCGATGATTAATAAGAATTGCAAAATACTTGTAAATTTTCGATATCTTTCAAATAATCACTTATGCAATAATTGTATATGATCAGTTTTATATAAAGTTATTGAATTACAAATCTTTATTGCTCAGGTTTTTTTCTTTATTTTTTTAATAAAATATCGGATTAATATTTTAAAATTACAAGAGAATTCGAACTTCTGTCGATTATGTAAGAAAAAGAACACTAATAATAATATCATGGTTAAAATAGAAGCTGATTTATATCTATTTATATATATAAGAAATTAAAATATTTTCTTATAATTACAAAAATCGTAAATTAAAATAAGAAAAAAACTTAATTGACAGAAATTTTAATCTCTATCGAAATAATATATTTATTTTCGCAGTTTTATTTTTTTAAAAAGCATGCATTTGACTTTGATACTGATCGATTGATAGATGTAAAAATCGACGAATTATGAATTATATAGTATTTAATTATAATAGTAAGTAATAAAATTATTTGACAAATTAATAAAAGTTTATTTTATCATGGATTTTATATTTTTAAATAAAAGAATCTTTATTAATTCGTAGTTCTTTAAGGTATTTTGCAAATTATTTATTTATAACTTTTACTATTATTTATATAATTGTATTATTAATCTAATTTAGTTAGGAGTTGGAATACAATGATTTGAATAATAAGAAAAGGTCAGAAAAATGAATATACAGCCCAAAACGTAAGCTAGTTCGATTATATATACTGCCTATCCTTACGGTGACTTCTTTTTAAAGTGTGTTTGAACGTGTTTAGATCTGACGGAATTAATTTTAGGAGATGGATTATCCAAATCACGAAGTATGTCCGATCAACCGGCGTCGTGCCCACTTTGCGGAGCAATTTTACGTCAATCGCGAAATTTAAGGAGGCATTTAGAGCTTCTACATTTTGGACTCGGTAGCAATAATAAATCCGGTGTCCATATGAGACATCGAAGAATTGATAGAAATAACGATCTTGTTCGATCGACGCTCGCATCAATTTGTCCACCACATATGACAAGGACGGATTACTCAAGAGCTGTGGAAAGCACAGATCTGTCGACGTTAACGTCTTTATCCATTGCTTCGACAGTCAATTCCAACGCGTCAAATGTCAGCTTTGCAGGTGAATGCTTAGTAATTTGAGGTAGAAAACAAAGGGAACGATCGATATAATTATTTTCGAAATTTTACGACTTTTATAAGTAATAATAATTAAAATGCAAATTATCTGGTGATAAATTAAATAAAATAAATAACGACGAGGACATTAAAATAAATTACGGAAAATAATATTGTATCGATCTTCCTGTGATATCAAGTTTCCTGTAATTGTAGGACTTCTTACGATTAAATTTACTAATATATATATATATATATATATATATATATATACGATAAGGTAAAGATAGTAACTAAAATGTAATTTTTGTACATTTTAATTTATCATTATACGTTGAGAGACTGTAAGTTATTTTTTAGTTATTGTATTATAAATGTAATTGAATAAGAAACAAAATACAAGTATTTATGTTAAAAATGTTGTTAATCATCTTGTTTTATTTCTTTATTATTTTTATAATTTCTTATATTTATTTAAAATAATAATTACGTTTTGATCAATATATTATTGAATTACTTTGTTTCTTATGAAATTTCAAAATAAAATATTTGCAATATATTATATATAAAAATGATTTACAAAATAAACTGATATGATCATTAAAGTGAGATCTTTGAATTATTTTTTTTCTCTAATGATGAATGATTAAAAAAACTATTATTGTAAAAAATTTATCATTAAGGAAAAAATTAATCTCAATTCTTATATCTTGGTTCTCTTTTGTTAATTACAATGTATAAATATAAAATTATTAAAGCAATATAATTGTAACTGATACTATTATATCTTTGTATTCCTAACAGGAAGTTTAATGGGATCAAGTGTATTGGGAAGTAGTGATCAAAGCGCGAACTCTACCCTAGTCTCTGCATCGAGCTCGAATACAACTTCTATCGCCTCTGCCAATAATGGAATTTACTCGTCAGATGGTAGTGCCAGTATGCTAAATTGCTTATTACCATCGCTACCATCTTTGCCTTCTCTCTCTTCTCCGCACGATATGTTTCGCCACGGTGACATGTTGAGAGTTGGTATCGCGTACCATGATTCCTCCAGGCAACATCCCAGGCAGTCACAACGTACCGATATCACTTAATTTTTTTAATTATTGACATGATTTCGCCTTAAACAATTATTTCAATTAGATATTGTAATCGTTGTAAAAAACATATATGTCAAATTCTATTATAAATTCTGTAGAGATATTTTTTATATCGAATTGTGTTTTGTAAAATGTTTTTTAATTAGAAATTCTCAAGTTATTATTATAGTTTACTGCGATGTACAAAGAATTAAAGTTGTACAATACGAGAAATGCGTGGATATATCTTTAAGAATAGTGTATAATGTTGTTCATTTAATAAATAAAGAACGTACAGTTAAATTAAAATATGTTACACTTTAATAGTGAAACAATTGTATTTTAGAAACAAGTATGTCCATCTATTTTAAAAAATCATGTTTGAATCAATCATGTACGATTTATTAATTTTAAGGAAAAGGTAAAAGTTTAATGTCTATCTAATTTTTTTTTAATTAAAAATTATTTGTTAAAATTTTTGAAATTATTATTGAACTTTGAATAAAAATAGAAAAAGAATTTCAAGATATATTTTTCTAAATAACGTTTAAATTATGAAATTAGAAATACATTTATAGGATTTTGGACACATAGATATAATTTTTTTTATGAAATTTTATTTATAAATATTGAAATTTTTAACATAAATAGTTCTTCGATCAACAATCTTTCATTGATATCAAAATAATATTTTATCTAAAAATTGACATAAATGTGTTTCGAAATAATATAACGCTTCACAAATTTTTATTTATTCTTTAAATTTGTGACGATTATGCAATTTCAAAATTTTATAAACGAAAACGTATCTAGAATTTAAATATTTAATATACATGTACGAACTCGCATTGTTTTTTTTTTCTCTCTTTTTTTCCAACTCTCTCATTCAAATTTCAATTTTAAATGTAATAATAAGTGCTTATTTAAATATAAAAATTTTGATAATTAATTTAATTGTTCATTTTGTTAAATTATTGTCTGAAATTAATAATTGCAAATATTTATAGTAATTATAGGAAATAATTTTACATAAATGTTCATTGAAATTAACATTAGAAAAACGATAAAATCAAAATTAATATCCGATAAGATCAAAATTAATATCCGATATACATTAACTATTTATTCTATTTGCTTGCGGTATATCGTGCGATTAAATACTAATATTAATACTGGTAACAGTTCATTTAATAGCAACAAATATGAAGAATTTGTACATCTTATTAAATCACAAAATTAGAAAAGAAAAATTATTATCGATTGTATACATATAAAAATATATTGTACATTTCTTAAATAAATTTTTCAGTAAGAAAAAAAAATCTATCTAAATAAATAATGTTATATATATTGAAAACTTAAATGCAATTTCTGTTTGCGCAAACAATTGAAATTTCATGCACTCATCACAATCGTTTGACTTTGGACAACATTACAGAAAAATTTGCAGAACCAACTTGTAATACATATTTTATAATTAACAATGGCAGTGAAAACGCTTTTGGCGTTGTATGTTATAAAAATACTTAACCGTGTCTCTCTTTGAATAAATTAATTTTAAGTAACAAAATATCGATGTTACGGATGATCTTGAAAAAAACTTCCATTAAATTCTAGCAATGGAAGGGATTTATATTATTCACACGATGAGATTCATTTCTTCCGAATGATTTGTATGTCCTATAACAAATGGCCAATTTCTTTTTGAAATCCTTTCCAATTCCCCTCGTAAAAGTTTTAAAAGATCGTCCAAGTATCGCAGCTCATGTACATCCTGTCGTAGTTTATTTGTATCAGACAAGATATCCGTTATTCTCTGTTCATCACACTGGTTAATAAAATAATAAAAAAATTTTATGAAATATTCTTTCTTTTATAAAAAAAAAAAATATATATATATATATCTTTAACACGTAAAAATTATTACTTGAAAGCTTTCTCGAAGATTATATATATCTCTATAGATATCTTTGTTGCTAGTTTGAAGTTTTTTTATCTTATTTTGAAGATGTTTTACTAAATGTTCTGGATTTTCGAGGACTTCCAACACATTAGCGTCCGTTTCAGTCGTCAGGGCCAGCCTGGTTAATTGATCGTGCGTAGACGTGCTGTCGTAAAAACGATCTTCCTCAAGAAGAATCGTAGCTTTCTCAGGATTTATGTCAAGTTCTTCAAGAATCGATACTACTTCATTGATGGCAGTACATCGTTCCTATAAAAAAGATTATCCCTATTTTTTCGAATTTGATCCAAAATTCATAAATAAAAAACATCAAAAATATGAATATGAAAATCAATCGACAAATTTCTATTGAATATTTTTAATTAAATTAGTATCGATATATAAATTTAATTAAAATCGCATCAACGATGCGTCTTTTAAAAAGTAAAACCTGCGAGTTATCTAGCTTGTAATCAGTCGTCGCCAATTCATCACTGAGACACAGAAATGTGTTTTGCAGGTCGCTGTGCGTATCCGAGCTCCAGTCGTTGCTCTGGATACCGGAAGTGTCCAACGAGGAACTCCGTGTCCCCATCTTTCCACAATCTTCCCACGTGATGTTCAATTTGTCGTAACTGGATCTCTTGCTGATCGAGTCTGGTGTTTGCAAGCTGCACGATTTATTATAATCAGATACGTCTTCCATTTTCGTTTCATTTTCATTATTCTTTGTCCCGATATCGTCGTTATAGATCCGCTTGTTATCCTTCCAACTATGCAAACCGATTGTCGATACAATTCCTTCCTTCGGCCTGTTCTCCGCGAAAGATTTCAGTTGCATCGCTGAAATTCATTTGAATGGAATGAAAAAAAAAAAAAAAGAAAAGAAAGAGAGAGAAAAAAATTAAAGATAAAAGGCAGCAATTGACAACAAAGGCGGGAAACTCGCATTGGATAAGAATAATCAAAACTGCTTCAAGGGATTGCAAAGTTCTCGTTGAAAAAAAAAAAAAAAATTAGATAGAGGACATTGTGTGGGACAAGTTTAAGAGTACAGGCGTTGAAATGAAAGTACGTCTAACGAGCATGAAGCGAGCCGATTTCACATATTGGTAAACCGCGAAACTTTACTAGGTCAGACACAATAGCCGGGTTATATTCAAGTTAGCTGACGGTAGGTTCGCATCGGAACAAGTTTGCGATCCGTTGTTGCACATTCTGCAAACAATTCCCTCTCCTTTTCTCTCTTTCCCTTATCCCTAAATACGTACCAGGCTGCTTCGAATCGATAAAACAGTTCAATTGCCGCCGGCAGCAAAACCCTTTCCGTGAATTTTCCTTTTCTTGCACGATTTTTGGCTGAGAGATGGACAAATAGCGAGGCGATGGCGTCAATATTCGATACTCCTGAGATCTGACCAATCTTTCCGGGGTGTAACACATGCCGTGTAACGCTTCCGACTTTGATTTCGAGTCGTTCGAGTATCTTTCATCTTCCATTAGAAATGGCGTGACGTCCTACAATTTGATCGATTTCTTAAAAATTGCATCGTCTTCGATCGTGGGTATTTAAAGGATAGATTGATGGAAAGCGGGAAAGTAATCGCGATGTTATTATTATTTCTATTACTAGGAACGAAATAGTTGTTCGAAAAAAAGAAAAAAACTATATCAACCACTTACGGATTCTTTTCTTATCGTATCTTGTTCGATAAGATTCAGATCCAAATTTTCGTGAATTAACGATGTAAGCTCTATTTTTTCGTAATTACATTCCTTACATTCCTGTTTGAACTCTTGCGCGAGAAAATAATTTTCAGTATCGTCCGAGTCTACGCAAGAGAACATCGATTCAGACGATCCCAAGGATAGACGGTCCTTGCTACTGGCGGATGTGGGCGATTTTAGATCATCCTCGTCGCTCAACCACCATCCGAAATCATCCTGCTTTAATATCTCTTTAAACTTCGTATCGCCGTTCGTCTCTCCTCTTAAACAGAACATCGTGGACGTATCTTTTGATCTTGCAATTTCTCTTCTGATTTTTCAATAAACGAGAATATCGTCGATTTAAATCTGAAATAAATCACAAAAATATTACGTGAATATTAAATAAAAAATTATTTGCAATAACATACATTTTGAATAATATTTATTTAATGGGGTTTCGAAATATATCAAATTGCTAAATTTTTAATTCGAAATAATAAGATTGCGCGAATATTATTCGTTTGCATGTGTACCGCATTCTTCGTGATTACATAACAATAATAATTTTATCTAACAACACAATGTCATTATTACGATATTTACATTTTGTCGAAGAACAACTTTCCTTTCATTTTTTCCATCTTTCATCATTCTTAAAATAACTCACATTCCTTATCGTTGTCCCGTTTCGAAAACCGAAACCGAACTACTTTCATCCTCTTGTTCGAACTTTTAAATTACTTCGATTGAAAGTGTACATTCAAAAAAGAAGAAGAAGAAGAAGAAGAAGAAGAAGAAGAAGAAGAAGAAAAGATTTCATTCCAAATAAAACGAATTAAAAATCAACATTGACGACATTTCCACGATATGAATTCACTTCTTTTCAACGTGTACGGAGAGAGAATCCAAACATCGAGTAAGCCATACTTATACGTACTACACTTGCTCGGCTTCTGGGGACTCGAAGACACTCTGGATGTACACTCGGGGACAGTTAAACTAAACGATAAATCGAACGATCGAGGAGGAAGGTTCTCATGGATCAGAATCGAACCACGTCTCCACGGTGGCGTCCAACTATTCCTCACGCGTTTCAACTATACGTGAAGTTAGGGTCATCGCAGTTCGCGAGCCTCGATTACGACGTATCTCGCCCGTAATCTATAACGCGTACGGTTTGACAGCCGTACGAAGCGCCGCTGCGGTTCGACTGTCTCTACGAAACACCGATTTCCTTCACCACTGGTCACCATGGGGACGCTAATTTAATAATCGGACGGGTTCTCGTTTCGTGTCGTCGCCGGTATGCGTTCGGTAACGTTTAGAGTCGATTAACGTCGCGTGTTCTCGCCTGGATCTCGATTGATTTATGGCCGATTAGATTCGGCCGCGAGAGAGAGAGAGGAGAACTGGTGAAATGAGATTTATGCACGCGTGGTTATGGTTGCCTAATAATTGGTATCGTTTTTTTTTTTCTACGAGCAACGTTGCACGAGATTGGTGGATAAAGTGACGAAAAGATGGATCGAAGAGTCGAGTAGTGTGAAGTTTGAGGGAATATCGCTTTTGCAATTTTATAATTTTCATTACGTTTTAATTCATCCTTACCTTGATCTTCGCGCTCATCTTCTTCTATAAACAAATCGATAACAACTATTAATACTATATCGTAACGGATTACTGTTTTCAAACATATCAATCTTTCACTTTTATCTAGAAATTATTATTATTATTATTGGTAATCAGTTGTTGCAACCGTACTCTATTTTTATAAGAACACACACACACACACACGCATCGAGTCAAAAAATTTTTCAACACGTTGAATTATCGGCACAAAAGTACAAAGTTCGATGCCAAACTTCACTTCAATAAAAACTAATAAATGAAATTAAACTTAATATCGATGGAAAAGGTATATAGTTTGTACGCGAATACTAGTTTAATGGAATTTCTTCGATGAACGATCGCGAGCAACAATGGATTCTGCAATCGGGCATGCACTGACCCATACTACGGTTTTTCCTCCACGGTTATAACACGGTTCCAACCAATGTGATGTATGTCGATGTTTGTTTTCGATATGGCCTAAATAAATATTGCGATAGCGGGCAATCAATTCTTATTGATGCGGCCGGTGACGTATTTGCGGGAGTAGGTTTTCTCGCGATAACTCGATGACCCGGGATTTCGCGATATGGATTTCCTGTTAGCAATGAGTCAAACCAGTGTCAATTCGAACTTTACTGATACGCGCGTGAACAGAAGCTTATCGTACGATTTGTATGTAAACATATATGAAAACTATTATATTGGGCGATTAGTTTTTACGTATTATGTGAAATATAACGGGTGACAAATTTTGTCATATTAAAACACGATGATTCATTTATGTATGTTTACGATTCGAAATAACGTTTATTCTTGAAAGCTATTTTAATTTTTTATTCATCATACGATGTTTCGAGATGATAAACATTTTTCAAAATGGAGTTTTGATCTATCAATATTTTTCTCTTATTTGTCTTATTTGATGTACAATCAATGTATCATTTTTTTAAAATAAATGTATTATCAAATGTTATATAAAATGATCGTTAAATATTATGGCATTTTTTAATTCTCTTGATGTTTCATTAATAATCTTCGATAATCTTCGACAATATCTGAATAAATTGCATCTAAATATTGAACGAGTATGTTATTTTTAAGCATTTAAACCAACGATACTTGTCGATAAGCCTTCCGTGTATAAATATATATTTTCACCGTTTGCACCAAACATTTTCGACGCAGATTTCGACACATTATCACTTCGTTTTATCTTTTCGAATGAATATGAAATTTTTTCGTCACGCGTGATATTTTTATTATAAAATTATATTGTAGATTGATGCAAAATCGTGACGCACACCGAGTCAATAGAAATAATAGAATGTGAATCATTCGTCCATTTTGTCGTGAATATCCCGTAGATATTATTCCAGATTAAAACAATAAATTCTCGTGTTTCGTAATTTTATCGTGACGGTAATTTTATAATAAACAATGTGATTAACTGAAGGAAATTATAGTGAATACCGATCAGGTATAGAACTAGCCACAATGATCAAAAGATATTCTCTTTTACGTAATAATATCGAGTTTCATAAACGAAATTAATATACTTTTAGAGAAAAAATTAATAATTTATATAATATATATAAATATAGATATGTAGATTGTTTTATATAGAAGTTTACGTATAAGCGTTGCTAATTAATATAATCGTGATTACGTAACGAGATATAAGAGTATCTAAAATGAAGGAATACATAAAAAGTTAAAAATTGATCTTAAAATATTAATATTTCTATAAAATTAATTTCACATTTTTGTACGTACCATAGTAGATTGTACCACAATTCGGTTTTCACTTGATTATAGCACTAATATCACGTATTTTACAAATTACTCCAATACACTAATTAGTTGTTAATTTCATTGTTAATCAAACACATATTCATTAATAATTACGATAATGCCATTAATTTTAATTCGTCACAATATCTATATAAATTGCGATATTCTTTCGAAAATATTAACTCTCACATAAAATAATTTCTTTAACCAAATTCAAATATTCTCGCGCTATTTAATTTTCATTTTATATGAAAACACATATTTCTCTTTGAGATTAAAAGCACAATTATGCAAATACACCACTTCACACCGCATAGAAGTCGAAACTTTAGTGAAATACGCCGGGCAATATGGAGTCGTATAAATCCGCCATCATGTGAGCCACGCAAGATAACGCGTTCGAGGTAGATTGTCTTTCTGATTTAACCGTTTTCTAATAGTCAGCTTGTGGTCTAGGGGTACGATTCACCACCGTAGATATAATTGGAAACAAACGGGTATTCGAGACTACATGCTGATTTTCATTTTTTCTGAGGGATTTTTTCGGTCAAAGGTTGACCCATTTCCATAATGGTATCGTTCCGCTAAAAATTTGAATTTTAATACCGTATTTAGGGCGAATATTCATAAGTGTGACGTCAAAAAGCCTTGATCACGGATAAAAAATAATTGCATGCGCGATAATGTTATCGGTGTTCGATCACTGCAATCAGATATAACGGGTGATTTACAAGATTTGATCATTGAATTATAGTTCTCTTGTAGTTCTCACGATGCATGAAGATCTATTTGAACGTATTGTGTATACTTTACTACATACAAGACAAGAATACAAAAAATTGCTGAATTTTCTAAATTACTAAAGTTTAGAAAATGCGTATAAATTAAAGGATTACGTGTATCATAAAAGTAATACAAAAGTAAATAAAATTGACTTGAAAATTATATTATTATGATAAATATTTAATCGAATACCATATCGATCAATTTTACGATTCACGAATAATTAAAGTATCTATTTTTTTTATAGTCATTATTCGATTAATTTATTTTCAAAGCCGAATTTATTATTTCGAGAACCATCCTATAGATGATTGACCTTAATAAAATTGTGATAGAGTGACCTTGAAGTACCGATAATCGAACCGATTATCTTCTAAATGATAACGATATTAAATTAAATCAATCGTGATTCATGCAGCGAAGTATGAAACTGCGTGACTGCATTTCGCGGTTTTGAATAAACAAGTTATTATTCTTTGGCGTGAAATGTAATCCATGAAACGCGTAATTATTTATATATCATTTTCATCTTTTTAAAAAATAAAGATATCAATCATAGTTTAATATTGTATCTGAAATGAAAATATAAATATTAATTAGATTAATTTTTATTTAAATTTTCATTTTTAATTTTAATTGTAATTTAAAATTTGTTAGTTTAATATTATATATAATAAGATTTTAATAACGAAAACTATAATAAAGTTTGAAAACAAAATTATAAATTTTCATTTAAGTACAATAATTGAGTCTCTAATATAGATATCAGAAGAATTTAATTTAATATGAACGATACTAGTTTATAGATGCAGCTGTATTTTATTTATTAAATTCCAACATAATTATATGTATAAAAGAATCGTAAACATTGATATTATTTATCAATAACTCACGTCAAAAATGCAATGGAATTTTCTTATTATTATTATGTAATTTTAAAAATTAATATCTTTTTTTCTTTTCCTAAAATATTTTTAGGTTATAAACTATTTCTTTCATTATTACAGAAAATATAATTAAATGTAAAATTTATATGTTGCATAAATAATAAAATTAAAATTAAAAAAAAATCATATAATTGTTTGTCTTTGTTATTTAGATTCGTAAATAAATAAATAAATAAATAAATAAATAATAATAATCTCATTAAAAATATCATACCTGTTTTTTGGCACAGTATAGAAATTCATTTTCATGAAGGTTGAAATGTGACTATGTTTTATTTTACAATAATGAAATTGTTTATTAAACTTTATCGCCATTCCACAATTTTAAAGATTATTTAAAATGCAAATAAATGTAAAAGTTTAAATCAAACAAATAAAATAAATTATGATAAATAAGAAATAAATACTCCAACTTCATTTAACACGTATGTATATTCAATGAATTCATTAAAACACTTAAAGAAATCACACGATAAATCCATTTTTAGCAATGATATGCTTTTAAAGATGCGGTCGCATAGTAAAGTCGATAGTAGGTCACGTGATGAGTACACGATCGATACATCGAAACGACGATTGTACAAGACGCGAGATTCCGACGCGAGAGGTCAAACATCGTAGAAGAAATCGAAAGATCGACGAACTTTCGAACGAGTAACGAAGAAATCGCTTGGTAAGGAGCGCACTTCCGGGTCCTCAAGGCGCATGTACACAAATATGGCGTCTTCGTGGAGGACGGTGGTGAGTGTACGCGACGTGGGGTTTGGCGGGGTTTGTCGGATCGATAGCGCGCATGAGAGTGCGCGAACACCTACGTCGGTGATCGTCGCAACCTGGCCGCCACCGTGAGTAGAGTATCCGGCGAGTATTCCCCGATGTCAATAGCGTACGTGCGTCCGAGTGACGAGCACCGATGCCGGTAGCTCGTCAACGAGATTCAAGTCGGTTGTGTGTGTCAATTTCGCGCGTTTCTTCGTATAAATACCGGTCAGTTTTCTATATTTGGATCGTGCTTCGATTGAAAGCCGATCATACGAACCTGTTCGCCGCGAGTGACTTTGATGTATAAGGTTATGTTCACGGTGGTTACGCGCGGAAGTTTCGCGGAAGCCGGTATGGAGTCTCGTTGAGAGAGAGTGATATGTCCGTGATGTCACGAGGCTCGCCCTGGTGCTGGGACGCACCAGGGACGAGAAAATCTATGCTTTTTCTAACCATCGCCATCCTTTTCGGCTTGTTGTCGCGAGGCATCGTCGGCGAGATAAATAAAAAATGTAAGTACCTGTCTATACTTTTCTCTTTCTTTCTTCTTTGCTGTTTTCACCGTCGATAATTATTAATTTACGCGTACCATATGAATCGGTATAGACGGAATTACTATTGTTTTAGAATCGAAATGTGATTTGAACGTTTCGTGTCATGCGCTTCGGAAATTGTTTTCCGAAGATGTTGCGATTTATTGAAAACTTCACTCACGTTTTATGACAATAGAACATATTCGAACTAATATTATTATTGTCGTTAATGCATTTTTAATTTTATTTTAATTTTTTTATCATTAATTCGTTTTAAATAATCGTATTAAAAAATTTAATACAAATTGAGTTTTAATAATTGAAACCTTTTTCTCCGTTAAAAGGTATTGCGTCAGATTCAATTTGTTCAGCACCGACCACTTTGCTCTTGAACATAACCATTCTGAAATATTACTTGGTAATTAATGCAAACAATACGCTCATCGTGGAAAGTTTAGATTAGAAAGTTGCGGATGCTCATAGACAACAAAAAAGAAGTTAAATTATTCTCGAACTTTAATTAAAGTAGTACAATTGAAAAAATATGTCGAGTTTCGTATTATTTTGAATTTATTTAGTTTTAATGACAATATATATTTTCATCGAATCTAAATTTTTTCGTGTAAACAATTTTAATTCGATCAAATTAAATTTAATTTCAAGAAATTTATTCATTTCGTGCAAAATTATTTTTTTCGTATTATATTTAGCGATTATTTTTGTTGTTTCTAACCTATGACGAAAACCACGTGACAAGAAACTATTCACTGTATATGAAACTATACTATATATATATGATATATGATATATATTCTTTGCAAACTTATTATCAAATCAAAAATTATTAACATTATTTAACACGTAAAAAATTATTTTGTTTCATCGATTAGAAAAATATTGAAAAAACGTTTTACTTTGTTGATTCATTATAAAATATAATTATTCCGAATATGTAAAATCATATGTAACATCATATTATCATGAACATATATATTAATAAAAAAAAAATTTAGTTTAAAAGAATAACAAAATAAAATTTACTATGTATTTGCCATTTCAAAATAGGTTTTTAGTTTAAAAGAACTTTGACTTCTTCATTGAACTGGTTGCGTGCAATGTATATCGATCAGTTGCACGTTTGTTCAGTCGTTACTACATCGCTTTTACGACTGTGTAACCATTATAATTGCTGAAACTCATTGTTATGTTGCTTATTGAATGTTAACAATGTGGAATTTTAATTTTTAATTCTGCATGGTTTATAATTATTTGAACGAAAGAATTATGTATACGTATATTTCTGTGAATGAACACATTACTACAGTTACAAGAGGATTGATTTATTACAAATTTCATTGTTAGAAATTTGAACATATATATTTTCTGTAACAATTATATTTATTAATTCTTATCTCGTATTAATATCAACAAGATTTATAATTTATAAATTTTCAATATATTTTAATCTGATTAAAAATTTCATAGAGGGAGATTCGAAGTTTCAGCAGAGCAGAATCTCTTATCGAAAAGGGATTACTATCTCTTAGTACTTTGAGTAAACTTAAAATAGGTAATTTTGATTTATTAATACGATTATCGATTCAAGAATAAAAAAGAAGATTGGACTAGAACGCAATAAGAGGAAGCAAAAAGAATGCAATTTAGTAGGTGACTCTAATGCGAGTCTTGAATATTAATGTTGCATAAGCATTACCCAAAGTTGCACTTTACTTCTTTCTAGAGCATTTAGTGCTTACTTTAGATGCATTTAGTCGGCGTAACCGGTGGTAAAATTTCGTGTTAATTTTACGTTTCTCGACCATTTGCAACCATGAAACATTATGCAAAATAAATAGGGATTACTTTGAAGACATCAATGTGATGATAATCTTTTTTTTTTTTTTTGGTATTATCGGTCGTCTTTCGTCTGCATTTTACATGCATTCTATTATTGTATACCAAATATATATTGTAAAGTTTCGTCGTTAAATATTAAGCGTAGATCGATATTTCAATGATTTTAATATCGATTTAAACAGAATTTTGAAAGAACCTCGCATTTGTTATTAAAATATTTTTTGCTGTTTCAAAGTATAATTGACATTAACTTAAAGATAAGCGCAATAAGACGAATTTAATAAAGCAACGAGTTAGAATACAAAATTAAATTAAGCTCAGAATATTTTTCTACGTTGAATGACTATTGTTATCGAGGGTTGGCGCAAATAATCTCCGTTTCATGTTGAACTCGATTCCTTCCTTTCATTTCTCCCAGTTATTAACTGTTCAATCGGTCATACGTATATCACTCGGTTTACTTTCCTTTGTACCAGTTATTTTGTTAATTTCAACCCTCATCTCGAGGATTCTCTCTTTTCCTGGCTTTAATAAACTTTCGTCTGTTTCCTCCGGCTTTCCTTATACATTTTACGTGTTCACAAAGCCTTCCAACCCACCGAAATTCCGCGCAAAGCTTATCATTTTCGTTCCCGGGATAACAAGGGAAATAATAAAATATTCCATTATTCGAAGAGTTATTCATTAACCGACACGAGATTTTTTATAAACATAACATACACATTTGATTTTCGTCTCATACCCTTTTGCCTTTTACTCGCTTTTTTTTTTTTTTTAAATTCTATCACGGTTTTAAATTCGATTAAATTTTTCTCACTCTCACGCTCCACCACTCGATCGTCCCTTGAAATTTATTTGTCACGAATTCGAACGAAACAAATCTGCGCGGTATTAGATTTCAATTAGAGTTCATGGAGAACGACGACACGTGGATTTCGAAAGACATGATATATCGTTTTCGCGTGCGTAAACAGAGATATTCGCCTCGTCCATGTTTTTTATTATTCTCGTGAAAACGCAAACCTGACGTTACATCAATGATGGATTAATTATTGTTTTTTTTTTTTTTCAATAAACGCTCGTCCATTTTCAAGAAAAACGAAATGAAAAAAATTTATCGCTTGAAATACATTAATTGGTAATATTGTTGCCCGACCGATGACAACAAATCCAATCCCGAAACCGTCTTTTCATAGAGCGGGGAAAATAGTTTTCCTCGAGTCGAAAGGAAAACTGTATCCAGCAACGGTCGTATATTTTCGTGGTGTGAAATTATAGCGGAGTTGGTAGAGGCCTCGGTAAACGAGCGAGCTGTCATGCGAAAATTGCTGTAATCACGGCAAAGTTAGCGGAACAACGTTAATTGTTTGCTCCAGCGGCAGCAGGAAGATTACCGCGTTGCCGCGGCCAGTACACGACGAACGTGACACGGACCGATAAACGAAGCTAATTACGACAGTCAAATTAGCTCGGACGAACAGCCGTACCGCATTGATTTCGCGGTCATGTGCGATCGATCAATGTTCATATAACGTCGATCGAGACCTACGCCTATCATAATTACTCGTATCTCTTGTTATCGTTTCTTTACCAACGATCAAAGCTTTTCGTTGCGTCGAACAGCAAACCTTGCCCTCTGATATTTTTCTCAATACGCGGTTCGAGTTGTGCGAAAAATTTTCGATCGAGATTTATCGAGTCTATCATCAAAGATCGTAGCTTTCGTTGCGTTGAATAGCAAATGTAGTCTCTGATATGTTTATAATGTATGTAAAAAATATTTAGAAAAAATAATTTTCGATCGAGAGCCTATCATCAAGGATTGTAGCTTTCGTTGCGTCGAACAGCAAACCTTGCCCTATGATATTTTTCTCAATACGCGGTTCGAGTTGTGCGAAAAATTTTCGATCGAGATTTATCGAGTCTATCATCAAAGATCATCAAGATAGCTTTCGTTGCGTTGAATAGTCTCTGATATGTTTATAATGTATGTAAAAAATATTTAGAAAAAATAATTTTCGATCGTATCATCAAGGATTGTAGCTTTCGTTGCGTTGAATAGCAAATGTTGCTCTATGATATTTTATATACGCGGTATCGAATTGTGCGAAAAATTTTCGATCTAGATCTACGTAGCTTTCGTCGCGTTAAAAGATTAAATGTTGCTCTCTGATATGTTTATAATATGTATAAAAAATATTTAGAGGAAGTAATTTTCGATCGAGAGAGCTATGCCTATCATCAAGGATCGTAGTTTTCGTTCGAAGAGTAAATATTTTGGTTTTTGGTTAATTAAATATTATATTTTTTTTGGTTTATTTATATTTCATTTAAACAAGGGGGACCGCGCCGAAAATAAAATTTCCTTTAAAAAGGAAAACGAGGCCGATGCAGTTTCCAGTATCTCGAACATAAATCGGAAGAAAAGGGTTTCGCTTCGTTTAAAAGAACTCGATCGGCTTTGATCGGTAGACGTTCAGTATAGCTTTTTTTTGCGCGATAGCTCTCTCTCTCTCTCTCTCCCATGTAGCATCGATTTTCCCGTGGTCCGTATAGATTTTCACCTTTGTAGAAAGTGTCGCGCACTCGACGAACCCACTGCTTTTCTCTTCTCGTCCCAAGTACCCTTGCTCTATATTTGCGAGTGTTCATCCTTCTGTCTTACAACTACCTGCTCCTGCTTCGAGTGCTCCACTAGATAGTCTTCCTCCTTTTCCCCCGTTTGTTAATCGTTAACATTTATCGATTTCTTTTATCGATGATTACGGTAATTAAAATTCGAATTGATTCCACTAACTACTTTTATTCGATTTTAATCGAATAATTTAATTTTATTATTCCCTACGATATTTTTATTCTTCTTATTGTATATTTCACACACGTTCGATCTTCTAAAATTGATAATTAACACAACGAAGCAGAGATATTCGTTTTATTAAAAAATTGTATCGCGTTTTCTCGTGATATGGTAAGTGTCGCGTAAAGCCAAAACGGGCTTTTAAACTCTCCAGTTGAGATTAAACTACCTATCGTGAGGCCGCCTTTAAGCTCGGCTTAGACTTTAAGCTTTGGCAGAGCAGCCCTAGGCAAATAGTTTTGATTGATAATGGACTAGGAGAAACATCGTAATAGATTGAGTACAAAGGGGGAACTAGCCAGGTTCAAGTTTCTGCTATAATACTAAAGTGGTATAACAGGATTATTAGATTATTATTGCCTCGATCTATATTATTCGATCGATAGAAATATCTAATCGCTTGGACAAGTGGAATTTTCTAAAATAAATAAACTGTTTAAATATATATATATATATATACATCACTCGAGACACGGTTTCGATCCTAACGAAAATTACGACGTTGCATTGTATCGATATCTCAGATGATCGATAAAAATTTCGAGATCTCGAATTTCGAACTCGATCGAAACGAAAAATTCTTTCCTGGCAATAAAGTTTCGAGCGTTTCATTTATTTTTTTTTTTTTTTTTTCGAGCGAAGACGATTTCTCTTTCACGCCGGCCACCGGAACCACCGGTTATATACTTCTGTTTCTTACATTCTCCCTCCCTCTCACCCTTTCTCTCACTCGTTCCACTTCTTCCTTCCTCCCTTCCGTGGCTACCCTTGTCACTGTCTGCCGGCTTGATTTCTTGCTAAACTCTCCACCGGTAAGAAACTTCGCATCCGGGAAGGAGTGACTCGCTCTTTCCCCATTTACTTATCCCCCGGGATAGTCGCGGTGCGCCCAGACTGTGCATCACAGCCGACAACGGCCCTTCGACTTGGCAAAATTCCACTCAATTTCCGTGGAATTCACGTGCGGCCGACAGACCGCGAAATTCCTTCCCTTAAGATGATCGAGGCCGTTGAGTTATGAACGATCATTCTTGTCACTTTTCTTTTCCTTCTTTCCTCCTCCTCCTCGTCTCGTTTCGACAGACTCTCTCTTGTCCCGTGACGTCACTCGTTAGACTCGTACGAATTACGTATCTCGTATTTCAATTTTCAAAACTTCGAATTCTATTCCATTATTTTCTTTCTTAAATTGTGAATAATCGTTTAACGCACTCACTTGAGTTAAGTCGCGTTTAAGAAAACGTGAGACCTGCAATTTTCTATAT
Organism: Apis laboriosa; assembly: GCF_014066325.1. Classification (NCBI taxonomy): domain Eukaryota; kingdom Metazoa; phylum Arthropoda; class Insecta; order Hymenoptera; family Apidae; genus Apis; species Apis laboriosa. Next base: position 1,941,934 of record NW_025223180.1, read on the forward strand.
AAATACAATTGAATGTACTGGTTAGACAGTGTTGTGCTTACTCTCGCCCGAAAATGTGGCTACAATTAGTCTTTTTGCATAAGACTATATTTTTTTGTATTTTTTTCAAGATTTGTTAATGTTCTTAGATATTTTAAGAAAATAGAGAATAAAAAAATTGGTGGAAAAACGATTGCTTCCGAATTTTTAATTGGTGCGTTAAAAACCCCTCGTTTTCAAAAAACGAATAGATTTTACGCTCGCTTTACCCATCTCATCCGATAGATTGGATGGCGCATTTTAATCTCTCCATGGTTCCGAAAAAATGGAAGAAAGAAAAAAAAAAATGATCGAACCGTTAAATTCTTTCGACGATTTATCAACAGCTTGTTCACGCGAAATTTTCTTTTCTTTTTGTCAAATTTTTTCTCAAAGCAAAAATAATCAACCATCTCCAGCCATTCCTAGACCTACCCTCTTAACTATCCCCCTGACAAAGAAACGCTTCCACGAATGGGACGAGTGAGAACGAAAACATTCTTCCCTCTTCGACGTAAATAACGAAACGATTCTTGCGAACGGTCAAAAAAGAAGAAAAGAGGGGTCGCGGATCGATGGATTCCCACAATCGCTGCGCCCAATTTCGAAATAGATTCAAGCTTTTTCACGGTAGCCCATGAAACTTTCAAATTGAAAGCCGCCAAGCTGTAACACGGAGCGGCAGCTTCCAATCGTTATATCGAAATATCCTGGCGCGGGAATTAGCAACAGCGAGGGGCCGAGGGCCGATCGCTGGCGGCGCTGTGCGCCCACCTCGCCTGTCGCTTTCTCGATTTCCTCTCTTTGTGCCCCACCTCAATTACCGAGGCTGCTCGTATCGGTAACTTGGAGACGGCCAATCTGCCTCCACGAAATCAATTGAAAGGTTCGATCTTTGGATCTTTGGATCTTTCATCGAGTTCTTCACCAGGCCAATTTCTCGCCTCCTTATATTTCACGCTATTATATCCTTCGATCTCGCCAAATATTCGCCTTTGATCGATCGATCTTTTGGTGGTATTGTTTCAAAGTTACGATCCAAAGTAAATTCGATTAAGTTAGGTTAGGGTTAATGTATATAGAATGTCCAGTTTCTAGTATTAAAATTAGGTATAAAAATATATTGCATATTTTTCTTTATTCCTAGTATTCAGCTCTTTTATGTTGAAATAATATCCCTGAGAATCAGAGTGGAGGGAGAGAGGTTAATCTTTCATACTGTTGCCTTGTTTTGTTGATTCTTTTGATGAGAGAATTTGTTGACAAAAAATTAAATTTGAGATAACAATAATCATGTATTATTTTTTTTTATTACAATTTTCTATGAAATAAGAATGGAATTATAAGATAATTTTATTATATATGTATTATAAAAAAATTGTAAATTGAACACGAGATAAGATGGTTATTAAGTTATCAATTATATTATATACTCTTATTCTCACAAATACCATTAGGTAATTGACATTCAAGGATTCCATTTGATGACTATTAGAATGCATTTTGTATTTAATTACTTATCGTATAAAGTGTTTTTAACTGGAATTTTAATGGAAACATTTTTCTATATTCGTTCATTTTAATGCAATAAATTAATGTCAGATTTATACGCATCTTAATTTGCAATCCAGATAGAGTGTTTAATCTTCTTTAGCAAAATGCCGCGAAAAGTTGTCGATTCTTGTCTCGAACGGAGAAAAGAATAATCTTTACGCATTAAATTTATCATATCGTACTTCTTCGATTTATCCTCCGTTTTTCTTTTTCTTCTTTGAGAGCATCGGTGCATCGATGCATCGTAAGCTTTAATACAGTTCAATCTCTCGAGAGCAATAGATCTATTTTCGAGGAAAAATGTGGAACGTTTCTTTCGTCTTATCTTATAAACGAAGTACATCGAAGTGCATTTTTTGCAAATATTCGTAGATATATGCGTGATAGATAATAAATTGTAAAATTATCATTTATCAAAAAAAAAAAAAAAAAAAAAGAGAATAATAATGCAATTAAAAAATTCTCATATATTTTTTTTTTTCTTTTAAACCAAATTTTAAAAACAAAGAGCAAATTGTAGCAAGATCTTAAAGAACCAGCACGCGATACACTTTATGAAATTTTAATTTAAATACTTGAGGTTGAAATTCCTAGCAACGTTATGTATACACACATTCCTAGCATAGATGCGTGTGGATGCTCGGGACGGGTTACGCAATTCACATCTCCCCCTGACCTAGTATATTGGCACACAAGCGTAGCAAATATTAAAGGAATTTGTCCCCTTTTACGTAAATACATTCTTGTACTTCTCCTACGTTCTTGTCAGATGTATTCCATTTCCTCCAGTTCTGTTTCCACTACTTTTAAACTTCAACGAATTCCTCCCTATATTTGAGGGATCACACACGTTTTCTTACTTCGGACGAGAAAGGAATTTCTTTTTCTCTCATTCCAGAGAATTACCACCGTTATGTTGTCTCGATATAATTCTCTTTATGAATCGCATAATAACATTTTACTGGAGAGCTATCAGTATTATCCACGTTATATATTTGTCTAGTGGGTTTAATTAACCTTGTTTTCCAACTTTGAGCGTGGTAAGTAACCGAGTCCAAGGGAATTAATATTCCCCCGGAACCGAACAAATCGTAAACAGAAGAAATTTTAGTGGTGAAATTGGAGACGTATCGAATATCCCTTTCCTTCTTTCTTTCCTTTCAATTTATCGACGCTGCGCATGACCATAACGTTCGTTCATTTCGTTAAGAAATTCGTCGACTCTCGAATCTTAGTTCAACCTCTCATCAAAATTTACCCTCGTTTCATTCGAACGAAATACTTCCCTTCGCGTGGGTATACATTCTTCCGACCTCTTTTGCGCGCCCGCTCATTCACAGTGCGTTTTATCGCGCTCTCTTTGCAGTAGTGGATCGACGATCCGTTATTAAAAGAAACACGTTCGACAGTGTCGACGTCGTCCAACGTCCTCCGCACGTCGTCGTTGCACGGAACGGGACGGCCACCGCCAATGGGCCACCGCCATTCGCGCGAACATTTTCGAAAAGTGCATTGACGTCATTACTAAGCAAGTATTTACTTCGTTTCATTCACGTTTCATCCGGTATTCATAGAAAGCCCCCCTGGATCTGGCATTCCGGCGCAAAGAGAGCGTTTTCCTCAACAGGCGGCAACCAGCGGAAAGTTAAGGGAAAGGAAGTCGAAGGGGGAGGGGTCTCTTTGAGGGAGAGGGAAGGGAAGGGGAGGGGTTGAAAATTGAGACTGCATCTATCATCCTGAAGCTACCTCAAAGAAACCGAGACGTCTCGGTCGAAGGAGGTAGCTCGGCTAAGGTAAATGTTGTCTCACCTCGCCTGCTGGGCGTACGAGGGCAGTGCAAACAGATCCTACGGCCATATTTAATGTTTCCTCGATGCCAGCAGGACTGAGCACTCACCAGGAGGAGGCACCTGATGGAAACCTGAAAGATTTTTTTTCCCCTCAAATCTTGGCTGTCGCCTGAATGAGAAAGCGCATCGAATGGATGATCATCTTTTCGAAGCAATTCGAATTTCATTTTTTTTTTTTTTTTTTTTTTTTTTTGGAATCGTCTTCGATGAAAAATACGTTTCACTTTTACGAAAAATTGCCTCGTTCGTCTCGTGAAATCGATCGTCTTAATTTGCTCGGGGATCCGAAAGATTTTTTGTTACCCTCGAACAGAGTTGGGTATTAATTCAAATTGAAAAATAGAAATTAAGTTAAATTAAGTTAAAAATTCTCATATAATCTCGTTTGGTTTTATTACAATTATTTGCAATTATTATTATGTTTCGAACAATAAATTATCGAAGTAACTATATTCGTAACTTCAAATATTAAATTTTCCCCATCACTGTCCTCGAATTTTGACTCTCTGATTCCTCGTTTTCGATGAATGACCATCGATATTTAAAATTATCTTTTCGAATTGCCTCGAATTCATTTTTGGAATTGTTTTCAATGAAAGATACGTTCAATTTTTACGAAAAATTGCCTCGTTCGTCTTAATTTGAAAACTCGAAAGATTTTCTTTCGTATTAAAATCTTTTTCGTCTAAGTGAAAAGTGCCTCGAACGATTTCTAATTAATTTCTCGTTTTCGATGGATGACCATCGATATCCTCATCGTTTGAAATTACGGGATTTCCTCGAATTTATTTTTTTTTTCGAATTGTCTTGTATGAAAAATACGTTCAACTTTTGCCGAAAAATTGCCTCGTTCGTCTCGTGAAGTTTTAATTTGTCTCGACCGTCCACCGTGGCGTAAAATATTGTGAAATAAGGTTGACCATGATCCATTTATATTTTCCGCGTGAACAATTTCGACTAAATGCCATCTTAATTCTTTCTATCTTCCCCGCTCCTGTTCGATATATGTCGCCGTATATTTCAAGTGTCTTTCTCACGAACGAGGAGACCAGCGGTTAAGTATCTTCAGACGGTGGAGTAGGGACAAGAAAAAGCAAGGTCCACGGACAAATGGTTCATGGACACTCGAAATGGATTTCCAATGTTCGTGGATACCAGTCCATTTCACGTTTCAATGATAACGTAATTCCGAATCAAAGTGTAACCAATCAAGTAGTTTTTTTTTTTTTTTTTTTTTTTTTTTGCTTCCGATTTATCGATAGGAATTATCGTTGTGTCAAAAATTTATAATATTCGTTCGGTGTTGGAAAAAATATCGAATTGTATAATGTTTTAAATTTTACTCGGATCTATGAATAATTGGATCTCTTTCTATTTACCTGGAATATTTTTACAATGCTATTTGTAATACAATTCGTTTAAAATTTATATATAATTTGTTAAGATAAGGTAATTTAATTAAGGTATATTACAAACGGTGAAGTATCATTTTAAACACGATCAATAGAAGGTAAATAGACGAGAGGGGGAGGGGGTTCAATTGTGTTTAAGTAATTGAATAAATTTGTAAAGCGTATTGATATCAAAATACCGCGAACTAGGGCAACGTTAATAAAATCCTACTTATTAAGAGAGCTTTAATTAATTAAACGAGATTATATTCGAAATATTACCTGGATATTTTAAATATGTTACAATTTACAAAAGTGAAAATGAATTTATCGTAGCATCGATAACAATAATTTAATATTTTAACAATTATCCGAAATGAGAGAATGGTATACTTTTACTCTATCAGATGCGCATTAACGATTAATTACACGAGATAATTTGATAGAACGTAACACCATTAATTAATAAATCCCCCCCCGTAAAATACATCGATTTTACATTTTACGTTAAGTCCATCCAAATATCGTAAAATATATATCCCCGCAATATTACACTTGATCAATTTATTTTCTCCACTTCGTTTCGATCCTCGATCCCCCTCCAAATTTCCACGAATCCGCTTATCGATCACCGCGCATCTTCGACTCCGTCCACCCGCTCGGACGTTTCGCATCGCGTCGTTCGATGGTGAAAAGAAGATCTAAAAATATACAAAAGCGAGTTACGGAGTTATCGATTTCTCTTTCTTCATTTGCGTGCTCCCGCCGTCTGTGCTTTTGTCTTTTTGAGCTGTTTGTCCTTTTCGAACCTTCCGGCAATTCGGAACAGTGCGCGTCAGAAGCAGACCCTTTCATCCGTGCCGTGGGTATTATCGCGCACGCCATCTGCACCTACAACCCTTTCCCGCTCCTCCACCCTTTCCATCCTTCTCTCTCTCTCTCTCTTTCTCTTTCCTTCCCTCTTCCTACCACGCAGCCCACCTACACACTTCCGTTTTTCCGGTGCAACCCTCTTCTTCCACCCTGCACGAGTACGTACGTACGCGGCTGCACTCGAAACGATGTTGCCTGGTGCACGGGCGGCACGTTCAATAGATATCAAATGATCAATGAGACACTCGTCGAAAATACACGAGAAAAATATGTCCCTTCGAATTCGTGCTATACACGTCACGATGATGATACCTCGGACGAGACAGACGATTAAGAAATAAAATTGAATAGGAGGGAGGGGTTATAAGAGGGGATGATCCGAATTTTGAATATCGTGTAAATATAAATAATGTCTGATTTATGATGGTATATTATGTATATTTTAATTTTTATTTGATTTTTATTTGATTCAATCGTTCAAGTATGAATAAGAGCGCAGTGATTTTCGAATCTTTTATCTTTGACATTAAATATTTTGTAATTTTACTTTTTTTCGTAGAATGGATATTTTTGGATCGTTTTAATTTTAGAAATTTAATTTTTAAAATTCTTCTCTACCAAAGATAAAACGATATATCGAACGAAATGTTCCATTTTTTTTTTTTTCTTTATTTTTTCAGTGTGTTATGTTATAGAATATTCAGTTTGAATTTTCACGGAATTGAAATATTTTAAATATTGCGTTAATTAAATTCGTTGAAATATGAAGAAATGTGAAATTACTGCAATTGCAAGATCGAGATCAACAGATTATGTGAACTTACCGTATAACGTAGAATTAAATATTTTCATTCGACGTTAGTCAGAGTAGAGGCAATTTCTTTTTAAATTAAATAATTTTAAATAGACGACACGCGAGACATACTCATATTTAAAAGATATTTAATTATTTTTCTAGTTTCTTAATAATTTCACAGAAAAAAAAACTTTAATAACAGCACTTTAATAAGCACAAGAATATACTTGAAGCGAACTTGCTTCCAAAATGATCAAATAAATCATTTTCACATCTTGTTCGAATGTTATTCAATAATAATCGAGAAACATGTAAAATTTGCAATTTCTGGGGTTAAATTTATCGATATCCGTGCCATTTTCGCCTCAATTAACTCGTGTTGAATTTAGAAAATACCCTCGAACTCGTATCCGTGCTATCAAGACGCGAAGAAACAAATCGAATAACTGTAATGCCATTTACCGGAATGGCGAGGGCGAAGGAAGAGGCAAAGAGGTCTATGGGAAAATTCATTCTCCTGGAATACGGCCCTACGATCTTGCTATATCCTGTCGAGCGATAAATTCAATATGTCTTCCCCGATACCCCTTGAGAACCAACCATTGGTATACGTATATGTGAAAGATACGCCACATGCTGACATGCATCAAACATACGCTCACTTGTAACGCGACCACGCATTTCGAGTATTGCGTATTTCATTATTTTTTTTCTTTCCATTTCTTTTCATTTCTTTTCTTCTTTTTTTTTTTTTTTT
>NW_025223180.1:1949200-2148282 GCF_014066325.1 Apis laboriosa
AAAAAAAAAAAAAAAAAAAAAAAAACATTCAAACGGTCAAATTGGTGAAAATCATGCTTTACAGTTAATAGGAAGATAGCTATTTGAGAGAGAAATTTTTTTTAATTGGTTCTATAATGGTATTTAGCTCGAGCAAAATTTTTGGTTCAAATTTGTCATTTCGAGGATTTTCTGGGTTGTCGATTATAATGGGTTAATGGTCATTTTTCACGAAAATGAACGGTTTAAAGATGAAATGAAAATAATTCAAAAATATGTAATATCGATTCTCCGCGATAATATATCACGATCGATTAATATAAATTCTTTGTGAATCGTCGATAATTTTTTAATTTTCGACGTTGCAATTTTTAATCTAATTAATCTAAAATTTTACTTTATTTTTTTAGCTACTGCCTATATCGATATTCGAGAAATCTTATTTTAATTTTATTTCATTTCCGTTTTAAAAAATTAAAAATGATCATAATTTTCAAATTTAACGATCCTCGAAAAAATTTCTCAAAATTTGAACTAAAAAATTTTGGTTCAATTTTGATTCCATCTTTAATATATCTTTTTAATAAATTATTGTTATTAAATTATCGTAATTATTTCAAATATACGAAGAATTGTGTATTTTAACGCACAAAGTTTCAACAGTGACGGTAGCCGTGCGAGCTAAATGTTCGTACGACTACCTGGGATCCCCAGAGTTTCTCCGACAGTCGCGGGTTCGAAACCAGTCGAGTTTTTTCGAATCCACTCTCGGAGATTCTCGGTTCCCAATCTGTTATTATTTCAACACACAGTCCCAATGACTCCATGTGTTTATTCAATAACGCTATGGAGGTGCGCACTTCTTCGACTGTAAGAAAATATCCCAGACTTTACAGCTTTCCACGATTTTCGTTGGTAGTTCAATACCTTCAGAAATGTGGATTGCAGAGTTACAATTTCTTTTTTTTTTTTTCTTTTTTTTTTAATTTTGAGAATAGATTGGAATTATAAATTATAATATTGATTTATATATTATATTTATTAAAAACAATAAAAGTCTGCGATATTTTCTTAATCTGTTAATTAATAAAATTCTGTTAATTAATAAAACTCTGTATTAAATTATTATTTTTGATTCAATAAATAAGTAAAATATTTACAACAATTTTTATTAATTTAAAGTTGATCTCTGTTTATTAATTAATTTTTAATGTTAATAATAGTATTTATATTATTGGTATTATATTATTTTACTTATTTATTTATAGATATTATTATTTCGTATAAAAAGTAATGAAAAATAATACTATCTTAACGTATACGTGTACATTGAATGGGTAGTTAAAAACGAGACGTGACATCTGTTTGGTTCAGTGGCAGCATTGGTTAAACGACTGTTTCAATTCTTCGGAGTCCCGGGTTCGATCCCTCGTGGCATATGATTTTATTCTTTACTTCTCGTTTGCGAGTTTTTTAGAATATATTAGATTTTTATGAATGAAAACCACAGTACAGCTCCCTACATATGCTATTCGATCGTATGTAGCGGCGTTCCCTAACTGTGGAGATAAACGAGCTGACTATATTCGCTATGTTTGCAGAATTCATATCTCCTAACTCTGGAAACACGCAAGTCAGCCACATATATTTTTTTCCTCCCCATTCTTTTTTCAAATTAAAATAATTCAAATAACAAAATATGATTTTTTTTTTAATCATATTGATACACGTTTTATCAATATTTAATTTAAACGGATAAATAGAATCTTACTCGGAATAAACGGAAGAGCATAAAATATAAATTAACATAATATAATTGCGTACAAATATTGACGATTAAATAAATCGAGATAAATCAATATTACTCGAGCATAAATACATATGTACATATTTTTATTAACACAGTGGCAATTTACATTTTATTAATATATTTACGTAGCAAAACTTTGTTGAAATTTATATTTAAAGTATATGTACGTATACATAAATATTCACGAATATAATGTAAAAATATATTCCTTCAAATAAATGTATAATTTCTTTAATATTTCCTCAATTAAACAAGCTGTACGAAGCCATACGAAGCTACGGAATATCCGCGAAATTATCTCGATAATTGCGTACTCGATCAAAAGCTTAAAAAAAAAAAAAAAAAAAAAAAAAAACCGACCGATTCTCCCGACATTCTACCGAATGCTTTCGAGCTTCGTTACTGCGGATCGCGAGCTGTACGAACATTGTTAACCTTCCGCAGAAATTGAATAAACTATTTTTCCCTGTGCCGTATAAATTACCCGTTCCATCTCATCGTTGCAACAGTTAGTCCGGCCTAGCCTCGGTATGCAGAAATACGGGCGGTGCGCGGAATAAGGCAATTAATGTTGAAGCAGCTTCAAGTCACTCGGAATGAAATAGGATTACCCTGCAATTGTACCCAAGCTACAAATACGTTTCTCTCTATCTGCGCTTTCGGTGCTGCAAACACACGTATGCGCGCGCACCTTCTCTTCCACAGACCTTACTCCCTCTCTGAACCTTAGAAATGTGCGTAATTAAGACACTTGAATGGTTACGTTCTCGAGAGATACTCGTGCGGTCACTGAATCTATATGCGTGCGTATACACGTATACGTATACGGTTAGTTTTACTGTAAAAATTTATCGTCCACACGATTAATTAATTAAAGGGAATAATTTATATACGAAAATTATTTAAGAAATCTGCCCAAGTTTTGTTTTTGAAAAAATATCTCGTTCGATTTCATTGTTGAGTAAATATCGTTATCTTTCCTTAGTTAAAATTAGATTCTATTTAACATATAGGTGCGCATCGCAAAGAAACGTCGGGTCTTCGTTGGTGAGATTTATAACACGATTATAAGAAATGGCTATTTTTGAATAGAAACCTTTAAATGTTAGCTTAAAGTGTTTAGTGAATGTCTGTTTTTAACGCTCAATAAAGAATATAGTATAAACTTCGATACTTTCGAGTGGTTATTTATCACATATAATGGCATTAGATAACAGGTCTTTGATCTGGAGGAAATATCGTTACGAAATATTCGAAGATTTCTCGTAGTTTTTAAAGAAAAAATTCAGGCTATATGTAAGAATAAGTTGCCTTTTTTGGTAACAATTTGGTAATATAATGGTTATCTTTTGGAGAAACACTTAATTCTTTCATACGATTCGCAATCAAAATTATCAAGAACAATCTAGAATTAACGCAAAGAAGTGGCCGTCATTCAACATTGATTTCAATTCGCTATTCGACAATTTAAATTTATCTTTTTTTTTTTATACATTAAGCATCAAAATTTGCCACGTCTCGCGCGCACGTTATTTAAAAATCTCGAAAAAAGCAGATTGCACAAGTAAAGGGAGATGGAATCTTTGATTTCCCGCATTTCATCGCATCTTTCGTTCGTGTTTCCTACGGACGGCCACGGTTGGCTTTGCGCCGAGATATTTGCAAACTTTATTTACCCGTTTTATTGAAAATTGAAGTTACACAGAGAAATATAGAGTTCCGTCCGGCAAGTTGTACGCCACGAGCGCGGGAACCGTTTTGTAATATGTGTTACATAAATTTGAGGTAAACCGTGCTACAATAGCAGAAACTCGGTAACAACATGAATGCTGAATTTACGGTTTGCTACAGTTTTCACAGGGAATTGTATTACGCTTTCGACGAACTTCACTAATATTCCCTGCTGAACCCGTAGTCCATTCGTGAGACTAATTGCTTTGGTTTCAACGACCACCGTTAATCTTGCTTAGAATCCTACGTTAATTGTTATATTTTGCTTCCCCCCCCCTCATTTTTTTTGTCTGTATGTGTATGTGTATACACAAGTTTGCGCGAATACGTCCGTCTTACGCAAAGTTCAAAGGGTATTTGAATATTGTTTTCCAAGAGAAATTCATCTAATTCGAAAATTTTGATTTTGAACGTAAGCTTGGAAAGTATCGTGCGTAGAGCGTGATGAGTTACGAGCAATTTATCCGTAGAAAAGATATTTCAGATTAAATCAACTCTCAAAAGTTTCAATATGTTTTTTTTTTTAAATGTAATTTTGCCTGAATATAATTTCCTTCGCAGTAGCGCGATGAAGAATATTAAATATTCTGAACATTTTGCAATTAAAAATTTTCCTCCATTGCAAAGTTACATTTAAAAAAAAAAAAGGAAAATTAAAAATTTTGAATTGATTTTTAATATTTTGATTAAAGAAAAGAAAATTGCTCACGTGTATGATTCTTTCTGTTAAATCTGTTATTTAAATATTAAATTTTAAAATGTTAAATTTTAATATGTTAACCGACCAATCAATCACTTACAATTTTTACCTAATATGAAGTCTAATATGAAGTCTAATATGAAGTAACGAATAATTTAACAATTTTTATTTCGTAAAGTTTCTTGAAAAAGAATTTTTTTTAAAGATCTTCGTCATATTATTACAATCGATCGAATCGTAAATTACCTTGGATCAATTTTTTCCTCCACCAAATTCTTCTTCCCCGGATAATTTTTATTCCCCGTGGATTTCTTTCCGCGACGAAAGATATTCGGTGACAGCACGTGGGAGAAAAATTCCGTGGAATTCGTCAACTCGGCAGAGGAGAATCCGCGAAAATTTCCACGGAGAAGCGATAAGATGTAATAATCGGTTCTTCCTCGAAGGCGAGAGAAAGACAGAGAGAGAGAGAGAGAGAGAGAGAGAGGGAGGGAGAGAGCCGACTTGGAGTCGGTTATGGAACATCTAGCCGGTGTAATAACCTTCCGTGGCCCAGATACCGGAGAAAAATCGAAGTCGACGACAGACATATTGGATGCTCGGAAGATATTTCCCTTTCGGTGTTTTTTGCCCCACTTTCTTACCACCTACGGTACCCGACATCCAAATATCAATTCTTTCGGGATCCACACGTGCGCGCTGGCCGTGGTGGATCGATAGGATTCGAGGCTGCATAATCTTTCGCGCGACAATGCACCCTTTCTCCATCCCACGCTCTCCACCGACCAACTCTTCTCTCTTTCTTCCCTTCTCTCGCGGACAACGCGAAAGCGAAAAGTGATCTGCAAACCGTCCTTCTTCGATCTATCTCTCTCGCTCTTGGAACGCGTATTATGTATTTTTTTGATCGTTAAATTATTTTTCACGCGCGAACGTAAAGATTTATAGGTGCAATTGAGATGTTCACATAATTGAAAATGAAAACAATTGTGTAAAGATTCGAAAAAAGGAAATATTTCTAAATTAGTAGTTGAACTAAAATGGTACAAATGGTAAAATTAATCAGTTCCGTTTAGAGATTTTAGAAATTTCTTCAGATTGTTTAAACATTCTCAGAATATATATATATATATTTTCTATAATCCTTCCTTTTCTTGAATTTTCTATTATTTCGTTGCGTTAAATCGTAGAACAAGAATCCACCAATTAGAAGATTAAAATACGTTAAAATTTCGTCCGTAGAAACGAAGTGTTTCTATCCCACATTTTTCGATTCGACGTTGGCAATAGATTTCGATGTTCAATTTTCGTTTATTTTGGGAAAGCTATGTTTAACGAGAGACGCCCTAATTCACCTTATCGATCGTTAATTAAATTCCAAGTCCACGAATTATATTAGATTAGAACTCGGTCGAGATTGGACGAAGAAAATGAATGGAGAGGGATCGTTATTAGTCCCAGATATTTCTCTATTCCCGACGCTTCGATATTTGCATTCCGATTTCACCAACCTTCTTCTTTTTTTTTTTTTTTTTTACCATTCCATTCTATCGATCGCCACGTGTTGTGTGTGTGTGTGTGTGCGTGCGTGCGCGCACGTCGCAGCTCACCATTACACGCCGTGGAAAAGAGCAGTATCGTTTTGTTTCATCGTGCGCGATTAGTCGATGCACCCCCACCCTCCCCCGAAACCCCTTGTTGTCCGCGACTTGCATTCATTGGGTTTATCGGATCGTAAGCCTGGTATCCGTGCCGCTTTAAATTAGCGTTACACAATAATTTAGCCGTTTCGAAAGCTCGTGCTCATTCTCTTCTCCCCTCCCTTCTCCTCTTCGTTAATTCTTTACGAAGAGTATTTTATTTATTTCGATCGCGCTTCGATCCCCAGGATTATTCCGTTGCCGTTTCGCTCTCCTTTTTTCCCTTCTTTTCTTTTCTTTTCTTTTCTTTTCTTTTCTTTTCTTAAAAATAGAATAGCCATTTCGCGGTCACTAAATGTCCATTACGCTACGATTGAATTTGCCGATGATAGGGAATCGTGGAAATCTCGCGTGATTGTAATTTCGCATGTAACGTTTCGTAAATTGCTTAATTCAGGAGGGGAGGGGAGAGGGGTGTAATTGGCAGGGAGGGTATAACCGGAGGGTAATTTGTCGCTTTTCCTCCATTCCCCTTCCCCCGCGCATTATCGGTGAAATTCAATTCTCACTTCCGCCCGGTTAAATAATTAGCTTAATTATTTCTTGGACTCTTTCCTTTCGTTGGAACACGGTTTTTTTATTTTATCGTTTAAATGCGATTGCCGAGCTTGCTATTTAAAAGAATAGCAGATCATAGGCAGCGATTGTGTCGGAACGAGGGAGATAGGATAACAGAGATTAATTAGAATGAATCAGAGGTCGAACGAATAATTTTGGTGGTTGGTACCATGGAGGATCTATAATTTATCCCCACTCTTTAGCTGCACGCTTTTCTCCTTTTATTTTCTCTAATTATCTCTCTTTCTTTATTTTCCACTTCCTCCCTGTATCGAACTACTCGGTTGGCCACGGGGACTCATTGTCTGAAAAGTTCCATTCAATCCGTAACTCGGTTCACGCCACAAAGATTTCCTTATCGGAATTAATCGCGCAAGAGAAAGTTTTACAGTCGAGATCGATGCCTCGTAAATATCGCGCAACGTTCCACTCAATCGCGTTTCGTTGCAGTGATTTTTTTAATGGATTTTTAGGAACATCTTGATGCTCTTGGCCACTTTTTCTTTTTTTTTTCATAAACTTGCGAATTAAAATATCTAGTGAAATTGGTTGAACGGTTTTCCATCAAAAAAGTCTGGAGTTAAAATTTCTTTTTTTTGATTAACTTATACTTGTTAATTAAAATCTTGAATTAAAATTTTGTTTTCAATAGGAAAAAAATTTAAAAATATCGAAATGTCGAGATCACGATACAGTTTTCTGTTTAAAGTATGCGATATTTCTAAATCGAATTTTTTCTTTTTTGATAGATTTTCCTTCGACGAGGCAGAAAAATTAAAATATCCATCGAAATTAGTTGATAGTTTTTCCATCGAAAAAGCCTGGAATTTTAAAAATTATTTTTATTAACTTACACTCGTGGATCAAAATCTTGAATTAAAATTTTGCTCGATGGGGAAAAAATGTAAAAATATCGCTCAACGTCTGCGGCGATCGAAGTAATTTTCCTTCGACTACGCAAAAATAACAGGAATCCAGGTCCTGGTGGAAAGTAATTCCTAGTGAATTAGACTTTTACGCGCCTTTTTCCCTCCCTTTCTTTTCGCCACGCCAAACACGTGTTTTATGGAGAGCACGTCCGTTTCATCCGTGCCTCGACTCTTCTCCCTGCGAACACGCATACCTCCTGCGAATAAGCGTGATTGTCTGAACGTTTAATTCTAATTAAACACCCGTCACCCGATGGTTAATGACCGAAATTGGCCGCGATTCAATTAAAATATAACACAGAGGTATCGTCGAATTCCATTTCAAAAGATCTCTTTCTCTCTCTCTTTCTTTTGCGCTAAAATATATTTATTCATCCTCTTTGCAAACTTTCTTTTTCACTTTGTTCTCTTTCATCCTCTTTCGAGGATAAGCCGTTAGTTTAAGTTTATTTTTTAAATATTTAATCGAATATATATATATGTCGGGATACAGGAAATGTTGTTTTATCAAGGTATTTGGAAATACAAGTGCTGGTATTGCTGGTTTTATTTTATTGTTCACGTGTATAATAGGAAATTCATCGTTGAAATTCATAATCAAATGGAAATTAACGATACGACGAGTTTTAGGAGAATAAAAATTTGGAAAAATTGTATAGAAGGAGATCGGTGTGAAATCGTTCCTTCTCTCGCGCTATTTTATCCGTTAAAAGATAGAGGCACGCGTGACAAACGCTCGATAAATGGGAATAATGCCCACTTTGTCGAAGGAAGCGTCACGTTGACGAATCGCGTTGAATCGGGGTGTATTAATTTTACGATAGTTTTACGGCCAATAAATTTCTTCGCTCGTTTCATCCTCGAGACGAAGGCGAAGGATACCTTCACCTTCAACTTGCATAGTTTCGTCCTCCGTTTGGAACACCGTTAACTAAACGATCCCCTACTAAACTTAGGATTAGCGGTTTCGCGTTAATGTACAGTTAGATAATCAAATCACGTAAAATTTTCAACTATCATCGATCTCTCGTACGTGGAATGTCTTATCTCTGCTCCTTTTGTCGCCTAATTCTACTAAACGCTCGACTTATTATTATACACTCCTTATTACGTTTTCACTGTGCATGCATACAGTGAATCCGTTCTTTAGTTAGTTCTTAGTTGAATTTATCGCTTTTTCATTCCATTGAACATTGTTCGTTTTCATAAATTTATTCGTGAATATACGTATATTAGCGTTCCATTCTTTGACACACGAAAATTCTTTTAAAATCGGTTTCAACACACACTGTTCGAAAAGAGAAAATAATGCATTCCTCTTCCTCTAACCCTCTAAGCTTCCATTACGTTCGCTCGCATTCCTTCAATTCCTTTTTCGCTCCTTTTCGCCGACCTTCACCCTTTGTCGCGAGCACCCACTTCTCACGCAATATCCACCCTCTTTTGTCATCCCGTTCAACTATCCTCGAAGGTCACTCTCCTTACGGCCAACCAACTCCACTTTCAACCATCTCCACTTTCTCCTCGATATATTTCTCCTGTTCAATATATTGTTGTGCTCTCCGTCCAATTTTTCTAACGTTACAAATTTTTCTTTATAATTACAGAGTAGAGGTAATAACGAAAATTCGGCCAGTATGCGTTAATTCGGATGACGATAGCAACGATTCGTGACAAAGAGGGAGGAGATATCGTGGGTGTGGAATTTTCGGTTGATTTAGGATCGACTACTGTGGGAATATATCGATAGGAAGGAAGTGGTCTGTTGGGTTAACCTGATTGGTATATTGCTCCTACGGGATATTCGCTTAGCTCAACCATGTATGTACGAGATTGTGTCTAAAAGCACGATACCGCTTTCGTTCTTCTTCTTCTTTTCTCTCTCTTTCTCTCTCTCTCCACTTTTCATATTCGTCCAGATTTTCTCACGGCATATCTCACGGATTCGCGGCAACGAATTGTATTTGGTAATTTGAATATTACAATAGAAGTGTAGATTTGACCGAACATTTGAACGACAAAGAAAATTTCAAATTATATAAATCATTTTCAGACTTACGTGACTTACAATAATCAACTTTTGAATTTTCCAATTGAGAAGTCATCCGTTGATGAACAAGTTAAAAGTAAAATTTATATTCTTGTATAAATAAATATAAATAAATGAAAAAAAGAAAAAGCAAGAGAGAAAATCTTTCTTAGCTGTTGAAAGGAAAAAGAGAGAGAGAGAGAGAGAAAGGGTGAGAGAAGACCGTTAAATCCCGTTTCGAGACTCGGAACGTTTCAGAAACTCGGTAACACCTCGGTTGGAACGTAGAAATAAAATGGCGCTTTTGAGCCACGGGTAAGATCGATACCCGTTGGGTTGGCGATATGTACGGTGGCCGATGGCAGTAGCGTCACGAATTGGCGGGAAAGCGGCAGAGAAACCGATTTATCGCGCTTCGAAACGTCGGTGCATTAAGTAATATCCTGAAGAGATTTATAGGCCGCGGGTGCAGCCGCCCGGATTCGTAAGGATACGTCTTCTCTCTCTCCGGGGGTAACAACTCTGCATCTCCGCTTCTTACCCCAGGAAATAAAGTTCCTGTTCAGGAGATGAACCGAGGAAATCTCGAGAACTTTTCCTTATCCCGCGCTCTCGAGACTAGATTCCTCTCCTCCACACCCCTTATATACGCTCTCTATACGCGCATATATCACGAAATCGAGTACACCCCCTCCCCTATTCCTCGTTTCTCTCTCTCTCTCTCTTTCTCTCTCTCTCCAATTTTTCTAATTTCCTCATTTTTTACACTATTCTTACCTGATCAATCGACAAATCGAAACAGACGCGTACGATAAATTGGCAAATTGGAACGATTGCTTCCCCTGGGATATCTTCGAATCGAGTAATATAATTTTGATAAAGAATCGAAGGAAACGCATCCGTTCGCGGATTACGTTGCGCACGTATTCAAATCTTGTCACGTCACGCCGTGGAAAAGTTGGCCAAGTGGGTAAATTTGCCGGTCACCCCGTGTCCCTTCCTTTTACGCATACGTAAGTATATTTCTAGCTCTCGAGATCTTCTTCTCCTCGGCAGGTCCCCGCTCGGCAGCGGAAAAACTCGGGGAGTTTAAAAAGTTGGTACAGTTTAACGAGATCGGGAACACTTGCGCCAAGAGCCGGCATTAAGATAATGCGATAACTCCTGATACAGTTTTAGCTGACAATGTTGGCGAACGGGATCTGGCAGTCGCCGACTATCTAAACCCAGTTTCTTTCGTCTATTTCCTTTTATTTTTCCTCTCTCTCTCTCTTTTTTATCTTCTTTGAAGAGAGAGAGAAAGAGAGAACGTGCCTCGATATTTCCAACGATGTTCCAACTTACTTTGGAGAATATAGCTCGCGATAAGTTTGCGTATCGATCGATCCCCAAAGTTTGAAGGCTTTGCGAGAGTTGTAAGTGTATCGGAATATTTCCGATCCCAATCTCTTCTCCTCTCAGGGAGGAAAAATATTTTCGCGTGTAAATCGTAGTTGTCGTTTAGAAGGGGGGAGAAAAAAAAATTTTAATATTAAAAAATTTAAATATTATCCTCGAATCGCCAGCCGTTGTTGAAACAACATGGCGTGTATTTATCGGTGCAATTATTTAGATCCGACGTAATTAACAATTCGTTGTGAAGCAGTCTGGCGGAAAGACAATGGAACTTCCCTTCCCGATGATTTAATTCGTTTAGAGGGAACGGGGTAATTAAGTTGCCGGTATAAAAAAAAATCTACCATCCCTTTCTTCCACCCCTCTTTTTTACTTCTTCTTACTTTCCCACCCTCCCTCTCTCCCTTCTCTCATCGTTATTCCCCAGCCACGACGTTCACGTTCATGGTCCCTTTCCCCCTCCCTCCCCCCTGTGAAATTATGTCGTTAGCCGTTGTAACGCAGGAACAGCTATATTACTTCACTTTTTTCTTTCTTTCTTTCTTTCTTTTTCGTGGAAAAAAGAGCAGGCAGGTTTCGTTGCGTTCGCAAGTATTCAATTACAATGGCGGAGATGGCATTTTTTTTAACCACCTTTTCTAACCTTTTCTAACCTGGGTTAGAATACTTACTCTCAACCTGTCTCCGATTTCCCTTTCTTTTTCACCGAATTCGCGATTCCTTGGTTTCTTCCTCGTCGAATCAAAGCTCTCGCGTGGGACTGAACGTGGGACTAAACGATACGCGCGATTTGAAAGGAGAAGAAAGGAGGAGGGAACGATGGAACGAGGTAAAAAGGTGAACGGAACCAACTCGTTTATAATATTACGGGATATTATCTATTGTGTGCACCGTAACTGAAATCCTGTAAGCCGGGATATAAATCTTATTATGAACCATTTCCTCGTCAAAAACTGAGCAAGGTTTAACGCTCCCTGCCTCCAGCTTGGCCGCATCGGTCTACGACCTAATACCTTAACGTAATTCAGATATCACAATGTATATATATATATATACGCATCTTACACGCCAGTCACGTAGGATTAATTTACCGTGTAACGTGAACATTATTGTAATCTACGCGGCACCGGCTTCATTGTCACAGTAATAACCGTCAACACCATCCTGTCGTCTCTTCCTTCTCATTCCTTCTCGTCTCTCTACGCTTTCGCGTTAAAAAACGAGCCGAAATTTCGTTCAAAATGTTGGACTTAGATCAAGATCTTCTTAGATCTCTTCACTTGGAGGATCGTTCGAAGGATGTTTAGGATCAGAGGATGTAACGAAATACGGTCGTGTCAATATTCTGTTAATTTTTCCAGATGCGATACTCAACTTTGCAAGCAAAACTATTCAAGATCTTAGCCAAAAACTTTAGTCTTTGATCAAAGAATCCTTAGAAGATTAGAAGATACAGCTAATCCCTTCTTTCACAATATTTATATTCTTTTGTGCACATTCTAAATTCACATTCTTTCGCGTTAAAACAATCGAAACGATTCAAGATTTCAGCCAAAACGTTGGACTTAGATCAAGATCTTCTTAGGTCTCTTCACTTGGAGGATGTTTAGGATCAGAGGATGTAACGAAATACGGTTGTGTCAATATTTTGTTAATTTTTTCCCAGATGCGATACTCTACTTTGCGCAAAACAAGCAAAATTATTCAAGATCTTAGTCAAAAACTTTAATCTTTGATCAAAGAATCCTTAGAAGATTAGAAGATGCGATACAGCTAATTCTCTTTTGTACATTTTTTCGCGTTAAAACAACCGAAACAAGATCTCAGCCTAAGACTTAGATCAAGACTTAGATCTTCTAAGAAGAGGATCCAAGGATCTCTAAATTAAAGGATATAACGAGATACGGTCATGCCAACACTCTGTTTCTTCGCGATATTTTCATTTCTAGAATGCAATATCTTCGCGTCAAAACAACCAAAACGATTTAAAATTTCACCCAAAGCAAAATCTTAGACTCGAATCAAAGAATCTTTTGAAGGATCTTTCGATTAGATGAAATACAGTCGCGCCAACATTTCCTCATCTCTCGCTTCGTAATATTCCCCTAGATGCAACACTTTCCTGTTAAAACAACCAAAAAACGATTTAAAATTTTAGCCAAATCTTAGACTTGAATCAAAGAATCTTTTGAAGGATCTTTCGATTAGATGACGCGATATATTTTGTCATTTCTTTTTTCGCAATATTTCCATCCCTCTACTTCCTGTACACATTGCAGATGCACTTGTGACAACCCTGTCCTTGCACTGTTAAAACGATTCGAGACGTTGGTCTCGAAACCCGAGGCCTTAGATTTTCACCAAGGATCCCCCCCTCGAAGGATCTTTTGATTAGAAGACGTGTCGTCTCGTGTCGACACGGGCGAAGAAGACGACGATGTCAGGCCGCGAAACAATTTCTATCGCAGGAAGCCTCGTCGAGTCAGCGGTAAAACGGGGGGAAAGGTCGCCCGAGGGGTTTCGAATGAGAACGGGGGAGGGGGGGATGGATGGAAGGAGTCCTCGAGGACTTCGACAGCCCGATGATACCAGCGGCAGCCAGAGTTATGATCCCACAATATCCTCCTATGATTGGATCCTCCTCGCAACTTTCTTCGCCTCCCCTTTTTTTCTCTCCTCGACGCCCCCTTTTTATCCACCTCCCTCCTCCCCCTCCTTTCTCATTCTTCTCGCGCGGAGAACACCTCTTTACCATCCACTCCACGTCCAACCTTCCAGCGATGACGTTTCCTTCCCTCGTTCTTCGCTCGATCCAAAAGTTCTGGCCAACGTCCCACGCTTCCTCTCTCTCTCTTTTTCTTTCTCTCTCTCTCTCTCTTGCATAAATCTACCGTATCTAAACGATAACTTGTGCTCGTTTTTCGTAATCTTGTACACGAGGGAGAGGAGGGAGCGCACTCTCTCTCTACCCAGTCTGGTGGATGAAAGTTGGACCAAGTAGATTTCGCGACGATTTAACGCCGGCTCTGAATAACTTCCAAAACGATTTAAAATTTCACCCAAAGCAAAATCTTAGACTCGAATCAAAGAATCTTTTGAGGAGGATCCTCTTCTCATCGAGATTTCGAGTTTGTTTAGTATCGCGCTTTTGTTTAGTATCGTTCGCCGATACGTTCGTATTTCGAGGGGATTGTATTATTTAAAATTTTTTTTAAAGAGTTCGTAGCGTGGAATAAAAAAATTTCTCGAGTTAAAAAAAAAAGGTTTCCAATAATTGATCGAATTTGACGGGGGAATAACGAGCGAACGATCGTTTCCAACGATCGAAGGTAGTGTCTGGGTCGATATAAGGGCCCCTGTTTGGCCCCTTTCGAACAGAGCCAGCACATGGAGTAGAAAATTAAACAAAAAACCGTCATGATCCCTTTCAACGAGAGGCAATCACGAAGGCTTAGGCCGAAGCCTCGGTCTTTCATAACTGGTCTGGAGTCTAAGGACCGGCAGCTGGTCTGCGAGTTCCTTTTCATCCAGGATTTAATATCACCTTATAGACACCGAATTCTCTTATTCCATTCCAAACTTCAATTCCTCCTTACAAGTTCTACTTTGTTCTTCCTTAATATTCCATCGTTCCATCGATCTCCTTCCTTCGTTCCAATTATTCGTCTCGATCCAATTTTTCCTCCCCCCAACTACTTTCTTAATTAATTTTTCTGATCGACGAATGACAGTGAATTCAGATTTTTCTCTTCGGATCATCATCCACGAAAGAGTTTAAAGATTGATTTCATCCCCATTTCGACGCGTAAACGAACAAATGAACAGCTCGGGTATCGTGCAACTTTGCCCACATAATCGTTTTGTTATCACAAATTTATTATCACGTAGAATTAAACTAAAAATAGAAACAACTCGCATTAATTAAATCGTTCAACTATAAATACTCCATTTTCCATCTTTCACATTTGCTTTCGATGTGTAAATGAACAAGTGAACAGGGTATCGTGCAACTTTGCCCACATCGTTTTATTATCACGAATTTATTATCACGAAGCAATATAAATACGTAGAATTAAACTAAAAATAGAAACAATTGTCATTAATTCAATCGTTCGACAAATATAGATACTCCATTTTCCATCTTTCACACTCGCTTTCGATGAAAATGGGAAATTCAAATCCAAAAATGGAAAAAAGATGTAATTCGCTACCTTAACTCTTCGAAAACACTGTTACGAAAGATATACTTTCAAAAATACATTCGATGCTTCGTTCTAGAAAAATTCCCTAGAATAATTCCTTTCGCCTGGAATAATTTCAATTTGAAAAATACGTCCACGAAGAGGACAAATGTTCCCAAATGTTGGCGATTAATCCAAAGTATCCAGAATACGAAAATTACGATTTAACAATCCGCGATAAAATCGGAGGAATTCGTGGGAGATTTTATTATCGTGGAGGCCGTCGAATCGACGCGTGGCCCCCTCGCTGTTCAAATAAAACGTTCCCCTCCGATCCGAGATGCAAAGGTGAATGGCGCGGAATGGCAAGGACGAGGTCGAAAGTTAACGGCCTTCCCTCCCCCCGAAACGAACGCGAATCAAACGAACTCTCCTCCTCTGTACGAAACGATCGAGCGTAAGGAACTCGATAAACACAAGTGCAAGTTTCGCGGCTACGTTTCCCTTTGCCACGTCGTAATCTCGCCTCTGTACATCCCTCTCGACATCGCTGGCAAATTGTTTCCACTACGAAACCTTTACCACCAGTACCTGAACTTCGAAACCTTTTTACACGATGAAGGATGAAGGATTCTTTCCTTCTTCCCTTTAAATCGAACGGCGGTGGCGGCTCGTGTCGTTGCGGTTCAGGTGAGCGCACGGTGATTTAGGTGATTTTTTTTTCCACTTTAGGGAGGAACGAACGACTCGAGTGTTTCTTTTTTTTTTTTTTTTTTTATAGAATTNTTTTTGTTATAGAATTTAAAGTTCACTGAAATTTTATTCGTGGTTTTATTATTCAATGTTGCCAGCAACACCACTATTTTATTTTATAGTTGCTATCTATTTGTTTTTCTTCGATACTTCAAATGTTTTGTGAACGCGCAATTAATACGCGTAATTAAATATATTCGTTCAGCTAAACATTTTTATTTATCGTTTTCACTGCCCAGTCAAGCTTTTCCGATTGAAATAAATTGAAATAAAAAGAGAAAGATCGTAAAATTAGGGCGAGAAAAAGGGGGAGGCGGTCGTATGTACGTGGATAGCCCGATGAAAATGCGAAAGCAATTTCACGGGTTTATCGCTAATTGCAGCTGGCATTCGCGGAGGTTGTCGAGGAAGCGCGTAAAAGGGGAGCGGGATGATCGTAGGAATGCGGCGGTTTAACCCTCGACACCCGGTTCTCCCCTCCCCCTCCCCGATTCGCCAACGTTTTTTCTTACGAAGAGAACGAAGGAGGCCGCGATTTTACGATTGCGTCGAACCGCAGAGAAACAATCCTTTGCTTTCTTCCTCCTAAAACTCTTCGTACACTCTTCCCATATTCTTATTCCGCAATTATACGTACCGATCGAATGGAAATTCGTGCGAGATTCGTCGGATCGTTTAATGGAAACGCGGAGGAAAGAGTAGTTGGAAATGTTAAAAAAAAAAAAAGAAAAAGAAAAAATTAAAGTTGGAGAGTAATTTGAACGAAATTCCGTCCGTCGTTCCGTCCGCGTTAACGTTGTTATCGGATCGTTATTGGATGAAGAAATTGCAGGGAGGGGAGATTTTTGTTCGAGGGCGACTAAAATCCGTGGACGAGAGTAATTCGAGCCTTTTTTCGAGGCAAAGCATCGGTTAAGTAGCAAGTTGCGAGCGTTAAAGCGCGAGGAAACACGAGGAAAGTGGAGCGGCAAGGGGGAAAGAAATAACGTTGGCCGAGCGAGAGGGTGGTAATATCTTAATGTCGATAAGTGTAACGTTATATTTTCGCGCACACAAATGCCTACGTGCGTGTGTGTGTGTGTGTGTGTGTGTGTGTGTGTGTGTGTGTGTATGTGTGTGAACGTATGAAAAAGGTTTTTTTTCTCCCTTCTCTTTTATTGTTGTTTATCGAGGATGGAGGGATGAAAATGGAAAAAAGTGGTTTCTGGAAATATTGGAATCGATTGTTTGCCGTGAAAACATACTTGACTTCCCGTTTTTGATCTTTTAAAATTTTGAAAGCATTTTTTTGCTCCAACGAAAACAACCGTTCTTTTTTTGCTCTTTGAGCAAGCGTTCGCGCTTCCTGTTTGTAATGTAAATTTGTTCTTTAACCCCGTGAAATTAAAATTAAAATTTTTCTTCGCTTTAATTCTAAAACCCTCGAGTTTAAATCGATCATCTAATAGATTACGAATTATATTTTTCGTATCTCTTTCACTTATTTACAAACGAAATTTCAAAACTTAAGAGATAAAAACTTACGAAATGAATTCCTTGCAAAAATTTTAACGGCCTGTTTCTCTTGCAATAGTTGCAATATATACGTATTTTATCATTCTGCTATGGACAAGAATACATAAGAATGGACACAAATTCTTTCACCACTTCTTTGAATCATTCTTGTTTATTTTTTTTATTTTTTTTTGATATCTACGATATTTTCTTTTTCGACGGATTGACCATACAACCACCCAATATAATAAAGCCTACGAACGCTCTTCGCACGAAGAATTTTCCTAAAAGAAATTTTCCTAAAAGAAATTTCCACGCGAATTAATTAAATCAAGAAGGAGCGAAATTTCGGTTAAAAGTTAAAATTGTTCGCGTAAGAAAATGAGTTCGAAACGAGGGCGGGCTCGTTAATCAAAATCGTCTCGTTATTCGCGAGCTACGTACGACACCGGATGTAAGTGACGCGCGGAATAAGCCGTCTTCCGGATCGAAACGAAAATTACATTATAACCGGTTTGCTACCCTGTCGTTTTGCGACGATTATGCGACCTTTCTCTTTCGTTTCCACGTGGAGGGAAATCGACGTGGAAACGCGGCGGCATGTTTCAGACAGCTCGATCCAAGTATTAATCATGTCGTCGAAAGTATGGCGTCCGTCTCCCCTCCCTTAATCCCGCTTCAACTTATCGAAGAGTATTTGGACTCTTTATCAGCGTGCCTCGCACTCGTCTTAAGCCTCCCTCCGACTCGAAACTCTTTGCTTTCGATTTCTCTACCTAGAGGGATTTAATAATCTTCCCCGATGAAATAAATTTTCCTTTCATTGGCTGGATTATCGAACGAGATGGTTTTATATAGAATTTCGAGCAAGGTGTTTTTCTTTTTTTTTTTTAAATACTTCTTTCGAAGGACGATGAAAACGTTGCACGAAATCTCCCAATAGATCTCTAATGCAGCGATCGAGCCTCTTCGATGAAAAGAGGAGAGATACGTGTCTATTCTTATAGAGAGACGTTTATTCCATTATCGCTTGGAGTTGATTCGACTCGCATTGGTTGCACAAATTTGAAGAAAAATCGGCCTTGGTGACCGGAATAATAAATTCCACTAAGCTTTAAGGATAAGAAGAAACCTTGATCATCGCATTTTTCGACATCTGTTACGCCGTACTCTGAATTAAATATTACCATAAATACATTGTCAAAGTTTTTCAACCGGTGAAAGAACAGGTCAGCTATCGCTCTAATATTCTGTGAGGGGGTTCTTTGGGAGGTTTGCGAGGCGGCGTTGCACACGGCGGATGTTGCAGAAGGCGAATAGAGGCTGTTATCGAATTTTTTATCAAGATGTCCCGGTTGCTGCCTGGGCGAATTCGGGAAAAACGTAGTTACATAGATCACTGTGACTGGATTTCCTCTCGCGAGAAGAAGGAGGAGGAGGAGGAGGAGGAGACGTACGTACGTCCTCGTATCCTTGGGCGTGGCATCGGGAATTCCGCTACACGATGTGCATAATGCATGGCTGATACGTGCCGGTGTTATGATATTTTTCATGACAAGAACCGGGGAAACGACGTTACTCGCACGTGCATTGAAACCCTTGACGGATCGCTCCCTCCCCCCTCGAGCTTCCTCTCGTCACCGGGTCCCTAGATTTCGTCCTCGGTTAAACGATTTTCCGTTGCCAACTTCCGCCAAGGAAGCGGAGAACATTACGTTTTCATCGTCCACCGGCTGCAAAGACGACCGATGGAACGTTTAAAATCGGATAATAATTGAGAAGAAGAAGAAGAAGATACGGATTAAACGTTCCTTGTATCTTCGAATCCGTCGATAGATTCCTCCCAACCGTGATCCCATTTAATAACGGCTCCATGAATTTCAAAGCGAAATTCTGAAATTCTGATCCGAGTCACGGTTCGACACGGCTTTGTAACTTGACCAACAGGAGTGGAGTATCGTTCTAAACTGACCCACTTGTACACTATTTGACTACAGTGACTCGATTATAGACGCATCGACGTTAAAAATACTTTTATCCATACCCATATTCCATGCCATTCCTCTATAACACCGTTCGAAATTACCATCAAATTTACGATGCAAACATATATATATATATACACTACACTAATCCAAATATTTAATTACAAATTCGCATATATTCTCGGCCACTTTCGGACAAAGTGAGCAGCGAAAGTAGAGGCGTAGAAACAGGCGCGTAAACATGGTGTTTCTGATCGGTCCAGTTTTCACTATGGGCCTAGTATACTCACTACAATCCAGCATGGGATTTGGAACACGGTTAAGAAGCAGATTTCGAGGCCGGTAATCCCCGCAAACCGAACGATTCCGATCGGCCGTCCAATTTGATACGGATGAGCCGCAGCCTGCGCCGATATCGCGATCACCGCAGCTCCAAGGAATTCACGCCTGGGGCGATCTCGCCCCGGAATGCCCGCGACTAATTATCGATTATCCATCGGCTGGATCCTCGAGGCCACCAGGTGTAATCCTCCGTGCGTCCGAATGGTAGTAGTAGTAGTAGTTCACATCGGCCACGGGGTTCGATAACCCCGTGCAGAGATCCTTTATCCCGCCCAATCACTTCCCCTTCGTTCTCCCGCCGATTCGTACACCCGCACCATGATTTCCATTGCGTCGAGAGGGAAAAATTGCGAATCCTTCACAGAGGGTTGCGAACCTCTCCAAGTTTAAAAAAAAGCTTGGCCAAAGCTTAAGCCACGAAAGAATTGTTGTCATCCGAAGAAGAAAATTCGTGTAATTGATTGTAATGGTGTCGAGAGAGATATCGAACTAATAAAGGGAGGCAAAAGTGGCTGGAAATTAACGAAATCGACAGTTTGTTTCGACATTTAAGGGTTTTATATCTTTTCAGCCGCTAAATCGTATCAATTTTTTATCGTAAGCAGAAGTAAGTAGAATTGTATATCGAATCATCCACCAAGTATTCTTATTAATTTCCCATGGCTTTTAATGGTTAAACTATATTATTAATTTTCGTTCTTCCGTCGATTCTACATTCGCACCATGATTTCCATTGCGTCGAAAGGGAAAAATTGCGAATCCTTCACAGAGGGTTGCGAACCTCTCCAAGCTTAAAAAAAAGCTTGGCCAAAGCTTAAGTCACGAAAGAATTGTTGTGTCATCCGAAGAAGAAAATTCGTGTAATTGATTGTAATGGTGTCGAGAGAGATTTCGAACTAATAAAGGGAGGCAAAAGTGGCTGGAAATT
This sequence comes from Apis laboriosa, assembly GCF_014066325.1. Taxonomy (NCBI): domain Eukaryota; kingdom Metazoa; phylum Arthropoda; class Insecta; order Hymenoptera; family Apidae; genus Apis; species Apis laboriosa. Next base: position 1,969,715 of record NW_025223180.1, read on the forward strand.
AACGAAATCGACAGTTTGTTTCGACATTTAAGGGTTTTATATCTTTTCAGTCGCTAAGTCGTATCAATTTTTTATCGTAAATAGTAAGTAGAATTATGTATCGAACCATCCACCAAGTATTCTTGTTAATTTCATCGCACTTTTGCAACATCAATTATTTTCCATTTCTTTTTAATGGTTAAAATTGTATTATTAATTTTCGTTTTTCCGCCAATTCTACACCCGCACCATGATTTCCATTGCGTCGAAAGGGAAAAATTGCGAACCCTTCAGAGGATTGCGAACCTCTCCGTTAAAGCTTAAGGCACGAAAGAATTGTTGTTTCCGAAGAAGAAAATTCGTGTAATTGATTGTAATGGTATCGAGAGAGAATTAAAGGGTAGTAAAAGTGGCTGGAATTTCGTTATTATACAATTACTTTCTTTTGCATTAAACTTCATTTATTCAAATAGAAATTAACGAAATCAACGTTTGTTTCGACATTTAAAGCTCTTATATCTTTTCAACCGTTAAGTCGTATCAATTTTTTATCGTAAGCAGTAAATAAAATTTTATTTCGAACCATCCACCAAATATTCTTGCTAATTTTTCTTCAATGGTTAAAATATATATTACTAGTTTTCGTTCCGACCTGCCGATACCGTTCTCTGTTTCGCACTGAATCGATACGATTACGTTTAACACAGGTCGAACACAGGAAAGTGTGTTTATTACGTTATATAAATACGTTATGTTTACATTGTGCGAATAACAGAACGTACGTTTGATATTATTGTCTATAAATTTTGCCGAATTTGATATATTTACGGAGATTTTGAATAGAGGATCGTTTCGTTTGATTTGAAAGTCGCATCTCTGGGATTCTGATTTCGCGAAGGCGACGAGAGGAACTTGATAATCACGACGCGAGTGGTCGAGCTGGGTGAAGCATTTTAATAGGTGGCCGTTTCCTAGTTTTTCGCGTGCTCCGTCCGCGATGCTATGCTCCGTTCTCTTAATGAATCCCCTCTCCAGAGGGGACGAGAAGGATCTCGCCACGGATCAATTGAGCAAAATGCGGCCTCTTAAGTGAGTTTCGCGCGTCCAGATCTTTCGATTCGTGTCTCGAGATTTGTCAGGATTGGGAAAAGTGTGCGAGGGGAATTAATTTTGGATAGATGTTATTATCTGTTACGCATTCGGGTACAAGGAAAAATTATACGTTTATCCTTATAATTAAATTAAATAAAACGAATCCAATTAAATAAAATTAACTCCGAGTATGTTGCGTTCACGAAAGAAAATTCTTTTTTCGTTTCAGGTGAGTCTCTCGTTTTCCAAGTATCTTTGTGTATCGATAGTGGTGCGATACGTAAGTACGAAAATAATATGCAAATTTATTGAAAATTAATTCTCTCCAATGAAATTATTAATCAAATATCGATATTACTTGTGAAAAACAAATTTTCTTCTGAGAGGATTGCTTGCAAAAAGCCACGACGACTTGATTTCTCCTGCGATTAAGTTGCTTTTTACGCAATCGAATTTCCTTTGCTCAATTTTTATCTACTCGAGGGTTGCACGCGCGATGAAGACATCGTCGACGAGGAACGAGTATATCTTTCTTGGTGGCTGGCGATTAATTCGGGAAACGTTTGCACGTGAAAAGTTTTCGAGGCTTCCTCTGATCTCTCACGAGAGCGTTAGCGCGGTGAGCTGGTTGCAAAAAGCCGCGGCAACGTGTCCAGCCTCTTCTTTTTCCTTTCGCGTTTAAGTTGCCGTTAAATAGGGTTTACACCTTCGTTAGGGCTCGCAGAGGAACTCGGGATTGCGATTGACGCCTTTGCCCTGGTTGAAAGGTCGGGGTGTCGCGCCGCCTCAAAAGAATCATTTTTTCGCTCTGTCTAAATTAGACCAAAGTTTCCTTGCGAAGTGGCTAATTAAAATCGAAAAATTGCTTGTGAATTCCGGCAAACGAGAAACGTTTTTTTCGACGCTAGAATGGAGAAACATAAATTCAGGGATTATCGTTGAGAAGAATGATAATTTAAGGTTTTTAGGATTGAAACGATCTTAGAAGAACGCAAAGACGAGGAAAAAGTCATTGTATCGTAAGATATTTTCAGATAAGTAAATATATTTCGAAAGGAGGAATATTTTTTGGAATATTTTTCGTCCCGATCGAATTTCAAGCTCGCGATCTCGAAGTCTTGCGATCATCGCGAGACGGGGGATACCCCCCTCCCCTCTCCCCCGCAGCACACAATCACAACGGAGTAAAATACCAACGCATCGGTCCAACTAACAAGTACGGAATTCTCTCGACTCCAATTACGTGAAATAATTATCCGACAGGAAACTCTGGAACGATAGATAGATGCCAACTTCTGACCAGGAGGCCCCATCTGGATGCCTCTGCATACCGTGCGTGGCTCGTCGCTCAGCTTTCCACATCATTTTCCTCCATCCGTGTGTCCAACTGAAACGTTGTTAAAACGCCAATTCTACGATGTCCAGAATTTTCTCACCCGATTCAACCCGATCGACGCATCGCCGTTATCGCGTGTATTCGACGGTGAATCGAAACACCGTCGTCTTCATCTTTCTTTATATTTCGATAGAAGAGCGTTCGACACGATATAAAATTATTCATCGACTCGTTGAAAATGTGTAATTACATCGTCATCAAGTTTTGACGACGGAAGGAGGAAAAGCCTTCGAAAGGGCGGAGCGAAACGAGTTTATTTGCCGCTGTTTAACTGTAAATTCTGGCCCCTTTTCTCATCCGAGCGACAAAAGTTTTACCGTTCAACATTGAATTATTAAAGCTTGCGGGCAAAGTTTATACCGGCTTTAAAAAAGATATTATGCGTTAGCGTTCCGGGTAAGGTCGTAACAAGCGGTCGCTGCTTCCATCCTCCTTCCTTTCCCATCCAATATATCATTATTTTTAATATATCCGCGATCACTTTTTAATATAACTCGACATAGACAAAGATTAAAGGAGATTTCAATCGCAATAGTTTTATAGACGCAATCGCGTTTAATCGCGTGAATTATTCGAATTCCTGGCGATGCGGATCTTCTTCGCCCCTTCCCTCCTCCCCCATTAATAAAGAGAAGTCTTGGAAGGTGTGCGCTCCACCCCCGTGGAGGAGTCACTGGCCACGTTTCCGAGACGCGTTTGCAATGGCCGCCATTAATTCTCGTAGCCTCGGGGATCGGAGAGCGTACACGGGTTGTTTGCGCGAGTCACGCGATGCGGATTCTGCCTTCTGCCTTCTGTGGAGAGGAGGAAACATTTACGACACGCGGAAAATCAACGATACGCTCTATATCTCGAGAGGAGAGGTATGCGTTCGCGATAAAGGCGAGAATACAGGAGAGAATACCAGCCTGTGCTCGGATTTTCCCTGCTGGGGGAGGGAGGGAGAGATCGATCAAGGTCAGCGGTCAGGAAGAAGGGATTCGCTCGTTTGTTAAAATGGGTGACGTGGATGATCTAAAAATCGACCGTGCACGGTGATGAATGTACGTGCCCACGTTTTACCAACGAGATTGTCGTTCAGTGATCTTAAATCTTTGCCTCGAGAAAGTGTTAATATCGTCGAGAATATTTGTACAATACGTACAAATATGTAATGATATGGGAGTGGTAAAATTATTAAACAGGATTTTTACGTTTATAAAAATAGATATGGATAGAGTCGTATAAGTCGAGTAATTGTTTTAAAAGAATTTATTTATTTTTTTTTTTTTTAGAATTTGTAAATAACGATATATAATATCGGGATATATAATATTGAAAATTTTAATATACGCGTTATATATATATACGTAAAAGTACGACTCGTATGTTTATGCGCGAATCGGGCGTCATTGGAACGGTGTTTCGATTCTGTTTCGTTTGTTTTGGACGACGACCCGACGCAACGAGCAGCTCAGTAGAGAAAAGGCATCGGCACGATTCACATCTACGTAAGTTTAATTTATTAAATATATTCTTTCTTATTACATATTCTTTATCTTGATCGAATTAATTAAATTTCACTTATTCCCTAACGTTACGTTTACGTCAAATGAGAAAATAATATCGATGTAACGAATAACGTCTTAATGAATATCGTAACTTTACAAAAAAAGAAAAAAAATAAATAAAAATTTAACGCGACTTTTATATCTATTCTCAATTGACAATTTGATCAATTTATATAGCTCTGATAATTGCGTTTGTACCTCTTCTCACTTTTTAGCTCGTTTATTTTCGTTATCAAGAATATTTTAGATTTATTTCAGGGACGAAAAGAATTTTTATTACTCGATCGAAAGTACGAAACTCGAGTGAAAAATCGTGGCACAATTTCACGGGTTATTGCGATTTTCTTCCGTTAATCCCGGACCCGTTAATCGCAGTTTGGCCCGTTTCGATGCGCAATTTATCGGCAACAACAGAAATCCCGGATGTTGTTCGCGTCTGCCCTCTTCCCGCGCCGGCCGAAAAACGTTGAAACGCCATCGTGGCCGCGATTTCACTTCCATTCTTTATATATATATATTTCGATGTCGCATCCATAATGATAGCGAACGGGAACATAGATGGTCGAATCTCGCGAGAGAGAAATACTTGTTTCGCCTTTTTAGCGGGGAAACGACGACCGCGAGAAGAAAAGCGAGAAGAACTCGAACGTAAAAGTTTCCTTCTTTTTTTTATGCGCGCGTGTGGTTTCATCGTGAAAGTAGTCTATTCCTTTTTTTTTATTTTTTTTCCTCTCTTAACAACCGTCTCTCTCTCTCTCTCTCTCTATACACATATATCGAGGTAAATTTATCGCTGAAACGGGTAAACGAGTTAATAACGTTAATTCAGAAAGTAAGGAAAATTGGAATATTTCTATTCAACGTTAACGTTCTCTACGCATGGTTTACAGTAGTTGAGCGGAAGATATAAAAATCGTAGAACGGAGAAAAAGGTTAAAGTGTCTTTACGTAACGATACGAGATACATTTCGCGCGCGCGCGTGTGTATATATGTATATGTGTGAACTAGAGAAGACTGCGTGTAGTGACACTTGTATGTATTTTATCGCAGTGGAAACGTTTGGATTTGACGCGCTCGTATCGAATATTGTGAATATCGAAAAAAAAAAAAAAAAAAAGAAGAAGAAATATGGAAAGAGGGATACGTGTATTTTCAGGACTTTCGGAATATTTTTCCCAAATATGTTTTAAAATTATAAAATCAAGAAAGATATCGCAATTTATTTCAACGTTAATGTTATTAATGATCATATTAAACGATTGTATTATTATATTGTTATAATAATATAATCGTTATAAAGTTGTCCTCCGTTCTCGTTCCCCAAATATTATTTAAATTTCGTACATTCAAAATGTCCAATGCGTATTAGATACAAGCAATCACCGGAGAATGCAAATCAGAGATATAAATTGGACAACGAATCGGAGCAAATAAACCGATTGTCCCACGTGAATTTACAAATATTGCCGTAACCAAACGTTAAATAGGTCAATCTTATTAATTCCACTATAGTTTATTCGCCTATATAAACTGTTATGAGATATTTATTTTACATCGGGAACGTACGTATATATATTTTTCGTGATAATTTCATTTCGTTAAACGTTTAAAAAAAAAATTGTGTTAAGAATAAAATACGAAACAACAGATTGATTTTCTGTTTCGATGTAACTTATATACTCGAAGGGATTTCAGTTTCAGTTTCCATTTAGTTCCATTTATTTCTCACAAACGAGGATCGATCGAAAAATCCAATCTGTCGTATTCCCTATTCGTCGAATTCTTTCTCAATAAATTCACGTATTAATCCTTAAACGGTATCAATTATTCTGAATCTTCAAAAAAATTCCAAAAAAAAAAAAAAAAAAGAAATTCTAAAGGCTCGAATTTTTCTTATTCTTTCAATATTCCTTTTAATCTTCCTTTCAATATTCTTCCTCCGCGATAAAATTTCCTCGTAACGCTACCCTCGCTATCTCATTCTCCCCGCTCTTTTTTCAAAAAACTGGAAAATCCACTCGACCATCAAAATAATGGGGGACAAAATAAATCGCGAGAAACGCGGTCTCGCCACGCGTATTTATGCGCAGGGAGGGGGGTGCACGTACACGTACGCGCGGCCAAGGGTGTTGGACGTATGTGGCGCACTTCCGGCCAGGAACTACCTTCGCCATTTCCGGACGATGCATCATTGGCGGCCGATAAAGTTTGCGAGAGTTAAGGGGGGCGAAACTCGCCCTCGCGCCTCCGCAACTGGAAACCCCTCCGCCCTTGGCCGAGACAAAAAGTGGAGACGGCGTTATCTCTCTCTTTCTCTCTCTCGAGTGGGACGGATGGCGAAAATTTCCCCCACCACCGCTTCCGACGGGCCTCGATTTATGGATAATTTAACCGTGTGTTGTTGCATCGTGTTCGAACGTCGAAGTAGACTATTTTTCGATAGTTGGTGGATCTGGTCGGGGAAACTTTCACCTCTCGTTGAATATCGATATCGCTCCCGAACCGTGGCAAAATTTGTGTTTTCGAAAGAACGTGCGGGGATATGTATCAATCGCCTCCGATTATTCACGAATTTTTCTCTTCAATTGCTATCTGATTATTTTCTTCTTTTCTTCTCTCGAGCCTTTTATTGGCTTTGTTTTTATCGCTCCGGTTTAGGATTAGGATCGTTAGAGTTAGTTAAAACGATTTTAAGAAATATAACGCGAATACAATGTATCGCCACGAGAAACGTATATTTTCAAACGATTTCGATTCTCATAGATTTTTTTCCGTCCATCGATCGATTCTATTCTATCTTTCCCTCGTGTCGGCTCTCTTTCTCGACCGAGGAACAATCATCTCGAGCAAAGTTCCCGTGAATTAAACCATTCTCGGACAAACGTCTCCCCTTCTCCCTCTCTCTCTCTCTCTCTCTCTCTTTCTGTACGTTAGACACCGTGTAGGACGAAAAGTCTCTGGATCGGGTTCCAGCAGGGACTGCTGGTTCCATCGGGACGAGAATTCGGGAGGAGATGGGAGAAAGAAGAGGGAGAACAGCTCGTTACACGGTCCGATGGATTTTTCGCAAACAGGAACACGAGCGAATTCCTGTTCGGATCTCTTTAAACCTTCCCCTTGGCGAAGAAGCACGTTGAAAGACGAGAACGGTGCAGTCACACCTGGCTCGGTGGTCTGATCGATAATCCCAAGTGGCCATGGGTGAAATGGAGAGAGAAAGAAGAGAGAGAGAGAGAGAGACTTTCTTGACTAACGATCGTTTCTCGTGACGGGGCGCGATACAAGGATGCGCGCGAAAGAGGTGGACTCTCGAAACCGAGAAGAAGAAGAAGAAGAAGAAGAAGAGGAAGAAGAAGAAGAAGAAGGAGAAGAAGAGAGGGTTGGTAGACAGGGAGGATATAAAGGGTTCCTCGACCAACGAGATTGGATGAGCCTGGATAATTAGCAAAACAGCGGAACTCGGTCGTTAGTGGCTCCTTCCTTCGATGTTCCTCTGTCGTCTGCAGCCTGCCTGATGATTGAGCACAATGCGTGCCTGATTTCAACTCCTTTCTCCCTCGTATTTTTCTTTTTTTTTTTTACGTACTCCTCCGAAATGTTCGAAGCTCGTTTATGTTTCTCATCGAAACGCCTTCGATTCGTTCAATCCTTGCCACTTAACTCGAGACAAATAGCGTCGATTGACCGCGATGATTTTAAGCTCTGTTCCTTCCTCCTTTTTTCTTGTGTATTCCTATAAATATCCGATATCTTCGTTTCTCTTCAATTTGTTTAATTTCCCACTTACGACGAAGGGAAAGAAATTCGATCTCTTTTAAAAAGTTTACTTCGCAATTATCTTGCACGGTATACATCTCGTTTCCAAAATAATTTTGTGAAATAATTAAAAAGTAAGAAACGTATCGAATAATTTTCATTTATCTTTGTAGAAAGAAAGAGAATGATTTAAACTCATTTTAATATTTTGCTCGAAATTCATAGCATTCGATCGCTCAGAGTTCGACGATATTTCGATTTTATGCATCCAAGGCAGCGAAAAAATTCTTTTTCGATGTACAACTCGCGATCATTTTTTACGCATCGTTTACACGACGCGGTGTTAACGATATCGGCAGGGATTTTCCACGATTATACACTCGGAGTGGGGATACGGTTACAAAAGGATCCCGGAAACGTCAGTGGCGTATGAATAGCACGAGAATAATTCCGAAATGAAGCATCAAACGTTAAAGAGATGGTTGAAAGCACTGTGAATCCCTGTTCCTGTCGGTGATATCCTCGAAACTTTAAATTCAAATTAAACTTGGCGAAACGCGGCCGTAAACGGATGTTCCTTAACTGAAGATGGCCCACGGATAAGCGGATGGGTCTAATTTCGTATTCCTCGTGCAACAACGAAATTAGAATCCCTATTTTTCTCCCTTCCCTTTTCCGGAAATCCATCCGGTTATTTATATATATTACGCGGATTTCGATATACGCGGGATCGATTCGTGTCGCGACGAGCAGAGTAACCTCGATTTATTCATCGTTCCCTCCCTCCCTCCCTCCCTCCTCCAGAAACGTCGTCTATCCTCTGTCCTGTTTTTAATTCCTATTCATTCGTTTTCAAACGACCCAGTTTCTTCCGCCTTTCTTCTCCCTTCCCTTCCTTCCCTTCCCTTCCCTTCATCGCCGCCACTCTTTCGTACGATTCACGGTAGAACCTCGCGTTGCATTCAAATTAATAAGGAGCCGCTCGGACGAGTTTTTGGACAACGGAAACGTTTGTGATTGGGAATAATGCAGGGTTTAATCGAAAGGGTGCAGCGTTTCGAGAGAGTCACAATATTTTTAGATAAATTTCAATTGTATCTTCTCCCCGAGAAAGGATAATAAATTTGATCCTGGAATGAAGTATATTCTCCCGGTTTAAATTTGTACGTGATCGTTTCCTGATAACACGTACGAATTTTTATCGAACGGAGAAATTTGTTTGTTCCGTCAGTTGGAAAAGTTATGTACGTCAAATTGAATTTTCTCGTTTATCAGGGTTTCATAAAATCGAGCCAAAAAAGTTTTTCCGTTAAAAGGAATTCGTAAGATTCGTTCCCTCCGCCAAGTCGAGGTGATCAATTTATATTTTCATCGTTTTAATGTTATTACTTAATTTGATATCTTATTTCCTCCTCTTAATTTATGGATGGATAAATTAACGTTAAAGAAGTAATATTGGCAATCTTTTTCTCGGGCTTTCTTTTTTTTTTTTTTTTAATAAAAAAGTTTGTAAAATTCATTTTCAAATTTACTTGTTTAATAATCAACAATTCTATATTTGTTCGCGCGATGAAATAAAATTTCAGATTAATCAAAATAATACATATCAAATACACCGATCGTTTTATTAATAGTTTGCTGTTTCATCTGTTTCACGAGATTCGTCGTTTTATCGATCAGGGTTCTATTCTAGTTCGAATTGGTGGAATACTTTTTAAAGAAAGAATCGAATAAAACATCCTTTTCCCGTAATCGTAATAATAGTCGTTTAACGAACATTAAACTTTTAAATTTTTCCTAGAACCATGTAAATTTCACGAGCACGATTTTCTTGTATTATTCTCCTTATTTAAAATATCCTCTTAATACTCGCGTTTGATTCAATATCGAGACTTTCTGATACAAGGATCGCTGATCTTCGATGTCGAAAGAAAAAGAGAGCAAGGAAGAGAAATTTCCCCATTATTAATACTACGCATAGAGAAGAAAGTCAACTCAAAAGAATAATAAAAAAGAGAGAGAGAAAAAAAAAATCATCTGACGATGCCGGATAATTTTCAAATATAATACGGATAATGATTGCTCGAGTTCGAAGAAAAATTTAGATCGTTAGAAAATACAGTTTTGGGGAGAGAATAAATAAGAAAATAAATGGACTGATTAATACTCGGTGTAAATTAAGAGAAAGGGAAGAAGATAAAGGAAGCAAAAGACGGTTCGTTGGAGCGGAAATCGGTGGAGTGGGGGAGGGAGGGAGATTGATCGAACATGGCGGAAGAGAGGGGGAGGAAAAAAAAAGCGGCGTTTCCGCGCTGTTAACGATCTCAAAGCAGTAATCCATATCTCGGAGGAGATGCTATGGATGCTATTTCGAATGCAAACGTGATTCGTAAGGGCTATTGCGATTCTGGATGCGCCACGACCCACGCTTGATTCCAGGATCCGTGGTACCGGATCGATGGTACGAGCTGGAATGGCGCGAACGAGATATTAATTTGCAGCATTCGAGCGTCCTCCCATTCTAGTGGCCCAGACTTAATTATTCTGCCAATCTGTCTGCATATTGGACCGAGCGAAGACGAGGATTCGACGATACGTAATTATCGAGGATTGTTCATGGTGGTGTGCCGCTGTAACGTTAATTGCTAACGTGCCCGCCATCGTGCCAAGATGTTGATTGAAAATTTCCGCTCTAATCATTTCCCCCGCCCCCCTTTTTCTCCCCCCGCGACTTCCACTTTTTCGGCTCAACGTCATCATCGTTATTTCTATTCACTGTTCCTGTTCTAGATCCAGAGACGTGTATATAACATAATTTAATCAAGATCATCCCTGATAGAAGGATATTTCGCGTCCAAAAGCGAGATATTTATTGTTGTTGTAAAAGATTGATCGAGATCTTTGTAATGTATCGCTTTGAGATAGTTTATAAAATTATCGAATGGGTAAAATTGTTATAACTGATTTGGATCGATCAGAGATACGAGATGAATAGATAGATCGAGATCTTTTATTGTTTTTTTTTTTCTTTTTTTTTTTTTTTTAATATCGAAACATTTTAATTTTCAGTTTTGTTTGCAAAAGAATTAATATATTTGAAAATTGTCGCTTCTTTCTTTTAAAAGTAATAGGTGCATTTTCTATAGCCATCGATAATAATCAAATGTGCACGTATTGCGTGTGCAAATATTAAAATGGAATGAAAATGAATTTAACGAATGATTTTGTAACGTTTTCGATATCGATATTGGAGAAAAAAAAAAAAGAATTATCCTTTTTATTCGAAATATACCATACAATATTAATAGCGAAATAAATTATGGAAAAAACTTTGATTGTAAAATTATTTTCCTCGATCGTCAAGTTAAATTAATTTTAATAACTTTGCCGTGTAATTATTTCCTGTTCATCGAAATTTTGCGAATATTTCTATATAATCGATGGAATTGATAGAAACAGAAACAATAATTTTACGTTAAAGCTGTACTTATCAATTTTAAAATGAAAATAAATTAAACGATGGAAAAATGGATCGATCAAATTTTTCCATTATTACAATTATAATTTTATCGTACGAATAACAAATATCTCATTAATTCGAGATATTCGCCTAAGAGTATTTCGATAAAGAATTCATCGAATTTCTATTTTATTTTCGTAAACTCGTTGAACTCGATATTAACCGCAAGCTTTTCAATTCTTCTCTTTCAAGAACAGATATCCCATTATATTTTCGCAAAAATATTAAATTAAATATTTAAATATATTCGTTATATATAATATATTAAATAATTAAATATATTCGTCTTTCCTTTTCATTAAATTTTAAAACGTCTCGATTTTGCATTGATAATCTCGATACATCTACCTCGTCACGATTTACGCATTGTTTAACTCGATTTTTTTCGCTCGAAAATTGTATTATCTTTAAATTAACTTAATATTTAATTCGCGCGAATTTTATAATTCCAGATCGGGAGATACGCGATTATTTTTCTGCTCCAGATAATCGAGTGAAAATGAATATTTAATATACTGCGAGGATCTGGAAAATAAACGGTCGCTTCATGTTTTAATTCAATTAGTTTCTACGCACATTCATAAGTTGGCGGACACTCGGTATAATTTCAGTATAATGCGAATTATATTACATTATAACGTTAATATAATGAACTACAACGTTATAATTGGAAAATGAAGTTGATACTTACCCTAATGATTATTTCAAACGGTAGTCGAAACGGTTAGGTACAATTTGAACGACTCTCTGTTCAAACTTCAATAAGAAAGAAAAGTTTTGTCATTCGTTCGAGTGGACGTAACTTCAATTTTCTTATTTATCAAAATTATAAAATCGTTAAATAATTGATCATCCTTGACGAATCGTTACCCTTAATTCAATTAATCAATAAACTCCAGAAATAGATTTTATATACCAAAAGAGGAATTCTCATTCGTGATTTATTACATCTTTTATTTAAAACTTAAAAAAAAAAAAAAAAAAAAGAAAAAGAGAATCCCTTTCAAAACTCGAGATTCGATCAATTAATCGGAATAGAATTCGTTAACAGGAACTGTGAACTCCATTTAACCCGATTACCTTTCATTGCTGGTTCAAGCTTTAATCAAAATCCTAATTCATTTACTCAACAACTTTGATCGATACTCGGATCCCGTTTAACCGACTGTTAAACAGTTCTAATCTGAGTGTTGATCGCGGTTTAATTCGGTTACCATTCCTTGAAAAAAAAAAAAAAAAAAAAAAAAAAAACGAATGAGAACGGGACGCGTGTTGTATTCCCTCTCGTTCTGGACGAGGCGCATAGATATCCGAGTCTCGTGTCGAGAGAGTTTTCCGGCGCACGAGGCATTGGTTTTCGGGGTTCACGGGTGGAACGTAATGCCGAAGCCGGTCGTTACTAGAAATCACCGTTTGTCGTTGGTCTGTTGCAATCCGGTTCATCGTGTAAACGTGTAACACGCTCGATTAATCCATTCCGTATTGCGCCCTGTTAACAACGTTGACGCTGCGGTCGTCACGATTTGTCGATCCTGTAATCGAATAATTCCGATCTCTCCCAAACCTCTCTACCTCCAATCTCTTTCGTTCGTTCTCCTCTCTCTCTCTCTCTTTTTATTTTTCCTTTCTCGTTTATTTATCGTCGTATACCTCTTCTCACCCAGTTCGACTCGACTATTCCAGTTCTCTTTTTCTCCACCTGTGTCTTTCATGCGAGCGAGAGACAGATCTCGTTTTTTGAAATCAAAAGTTCGGTTATATCATCTCGTGATTTTTCCACTGCGTGGAACTTTTCAAGCAAGTTAAAATAAATATTTGAGATATTAGAGCAGAAATTCGTCTCGATTCTCGAGGCGGCAATTCTCTTCGATGTCGACAATTTCGATGTCGTTTGATTCGTGATTTTGATTAAAAAATTCCTCCCCGTCGATTACTCGATTATTCGGTGTAAATAAAAGAGAGAGGGGACAAGCGAACGTCAGCAGCTAACGTTTCGTCTTTATTTGGACGGTTTGACGGGCAGATCGAAGAAAATTGAACGTCGTCAGCGACACGGACTGGTGGATTTCAAGTTTGGAGAAGCTCCTTCAGACCACTTGCGCTGGCCGTCCTTCTTCCGCCACTTCTGAAACAATTTAAGTACCGTTTCACAGAATCCGTCCGAGAGTTTCTTAACTGTCGAACCTAGAGTGCAAATAGACATCTTGAAAAGTTTTTTACCGAGCATCGAGCATCCCCATCCAGTGTGTGTGTAATCCGAAAATAAAATCATCTCCTCGATTAATCCTCGATCTCGGACGAGAATAGAATATTTCGATTTTTATCGTATTTTTCGGATGACGAAAAAAAAAAAAGAAAAAAAAGGATTAGAGGATTATGGATAGAATTTATCCGAAAGATTATTAAATTCGTGGTAGGAAATTGTAATGGGTTTAATAATAAAAAAATCAATGCAGATTTCAGATAGCTTTTGGATTTTCGACGTTCGCATTCATCAGAAATACGAGTTTTACAATACAGGGAATTTTGTACTAGCGTTTGAATTATTGAATTATTCGTTTTTTCTCTCTCTCTCTCTCTCTCTTTCTCATTGTTGAAATGAGAAAAAAATGGATCGAGTTATTTGGAATTGTACGGTAAGCAATTATTCGGTGAAATAAATATATTTATTCGAATCAAAAAGAATATTTTTTTTTAAATAAATATATCTAAAAATTTGAATTTTTTTAAATGTTCGTTAAACACGTTTGTCGTTTGTCGAATAAATAAATTAATATCGTAAAGATAGATCTTCTCTGAAAGTAACGTTAAAGTCGCGTGTCCATTATCCTCACTTTTAAAAATACCCAACTTTTCTAATTGAATAAAAAGATCACTCTTTTTCCCTTGAGAAAGCACGACCTTACTAAAAGCAGTGAAAATAAATTCATTAAAAAGTTCACTCTCAAGGCTAAATGGATTATTTTCAAAAACATCCGTGTCAGCTATTTACTTTCTCTTTAATTTATCTTCGAAGCGTACGAAATCGAATTTTCATAAAAAAAAAACAAAAAAAGAAAGAAAGAAAGAAAGAGAAAAAAAAATAGTGAAATTTTTCAATCATAAAATTCAATTCCAAAACGAGATCCTCCACTCTTGTCACGTAGTTGTCACGTCAATTATAAACTCTCGCCTGACAAACAGATTCGCGCAATACTAACGGTGTGTATAACACGAAGGAGGGTAAAAAAAAAAAAAAAAAAAAAAAAAGAGAGGGGCAGCGCGTTAAAGCGTAATTAAAACACGGTCAACTTCTGAACAATGGAATTTCGTCGATGTTCCATCCGTGGATTTTGTTTCACCGACGAGAACAGTGGCTCGCGAAAGTATTCATTTTTATCGTTTCGTGAAATGTTAATGAACGACTTTTTATTATTTCTAATGAAATTTCATGGTTGCGCAGACCACGATATTTCAACGAATTTTCGTTTCTTTAAATATAACTATCTGTAACAATTGTTACGCGAAACAAAAATATTTTAAATTATAAAATATTCAAAATTTAGTGCTCTTCGTTACGGAGAAAAGAAAAATAAAAAATTCTCAGATGAAATTGGGATAAAAATTGAAAAATCTATCTATAATAATTTGGATATTAATTTCATCGATGTTCTACGTAAAATAGAAATTTTCTTTCTCTAAAAATATTCAAACTTTACTATACTTTTACGTATGTACAATCGTTCTCATTTTCCCATCTCGTTGATCAGTTGAAAACCGCGAAAACGAGGATCGTGCTTAACGAAACTTTTCTTTTCTCTCTCTTTCTCTCTTTTTTTTTTTAAATTCTCAACATCACGAAGCCACGAACGTAGCCAGGAAACGAGGCGCTGCCCGTGTAATTTGTCGCATAATCGTACCGATGTATACATCCCTTTTTCCGTCTCCCCCACCCAAGCTGTATATTAATTACGCGCTCTTCCGAACACGGCCGGCTCGCCTGTATTTTCGGTCAAATCGTAAAACAACGCCAGAGCGGGAACGCACAATGGCTCTGATTTATTTCAGTAATTTAACTAACCTCCCCTTCCCTCCCTCTCCGACCGCGATGGGTCGACGCTTCACGATCCATCGAATTCACCCTTTTTCCACCCACGTCCCCCCTCTTTCCGTGTTGCGCGCCTTCGCGCCAAGCGAAGAGACGAATATTAAAGGGCGGCCGTGAATTAAAAGTGTATTTTACGACCGATGGGCCACGAAACGCTGATATTACGCCACTATAACGCGTTTCTCGCGTTATTCAAGCCTTCCCCCACTCCATCCCTGCGTTTGAATTAATACGAGCCCGGTAAACCGTCAACCGTCTGCGTCGGATCACCGAAATTAGTAGGTGGCGCTACTAGTTTGTTTGCCACGCCTGTGCAAATAAGTGCGGAAGAGCGTGTTCGGGCCGTATATTGGAAAGATATGGGGGAGGGAAGGGGAGAGCTAGTGGGCTGAATCTGAACGAAATACGTACTTTCCTCCGACCGTGTAACCGAACGTTTACGTTGAAACGTTTGAACGTTCCGTCCGTACGTTATCTGAAAAGTTATCGGGTTGTTATAAAAGTCAATATTGAATGAACGTATCGGTAACCGGCGAGAGATGGACTAATAAAGGCGGCGCAAGTTGAACAGCAAATGTTTAACTTCTCAAACATCGTTATAAGATACTTTTCGAAAATAAATCCTTCTTTAAAAACCCGACCGATTATACGCGTTTATCGAAAAGATTCGAGTCACGGGATCGAACGATTCATTTCTCTCTCTGGATGGATCTTTTCGTAAATATTTTTTTCCCCCGCGATATCATTTTTTACACGATATTATTTTCCTTTCGAAACGAAACCGTGCTCTCGAGGATAGGTTTCATCCAGGGACCCTTTTTTCCCAAGCGTTGGCAATTAGTCGTTGATATGACTGGTTAGAGGACGGAAGGCACGACCCTTGAGAACGTCCTCCGTGTTCTCTTCGAGGATCGAATTATCTGGTTAATGGCTGGTAATTGGTGCAGAGCTGCACTTACCGCAGCTACCGCTACTCTCGCTCTTGCGAGATTCGAATCTTCGTTCGAGGGGGGACAACCGCCCCTCTGTCCGCGTCGTTAGAACGGTCTAACGAAATTTTCGAAACTTTTTTATCGCGCAATTACACCCCCGCATCTTGTGCATCTTCGCGTGGAACAATTTCTATATTCTCTTGCAAAATTACAATTTTTTTTATTCCCGTCGAACGAGAAGTATCGCGTTACCAATTATTCGAAAATTCTTCAGGATAGAATTTTACACTTTTAATATTTTAATTAAGTGATATTTTATACCTCACCGTGGAAAAATTTTGAAAATTTCTCTTTCAAAAAAAATTTACTTATTCGCTACAAATTCAATATCGAATTTGACACGTATCTCTACGCGCGATTGCAATTATCAAGTTTATTGCGTATTATTTTTATGCAAACGATCCTTTCTCGTGGAAATTTTCGTTTTTCCGTCGATTATAAATTGCCGGTGCACCGGAGCGAAATGCAAAGTGTTGGAACGAATCGTCTCCCATCGAAACGGTATAGTTGGGCCAATCGTGGTCGGTGTTCGTGTACGCGATCCTTTCCCAGGTAAAGGAGAACGTCTGTGTTCGTTAATTCCACGGTAGCGAGGTTCGTTCGTTAATCTCGACCGCCTTTTCCAGGTTCGGTTCAGTGGCCCACGGCATAGGACAATAACGCGGTTGATTGTAATAGAGCCTCTGGTGCTGGTATTAGACGCTCATTGTTCCTCGAAACCGGCCTCCCCTTTCGCTTCTTCTCCTTCAAATTATTCCAACTTCTAACGTCTGTATATACGTATATATATATATATCTTACTTTTAACTCGGTAACATAAATACAGATTGCCCCGTATTTCAATGAAATAATCTTCCACTATTACAAGTTTAACAAGCAAAATACAAAGTGGTTTTCGATATACACGTACTATTATTTAGTCACGAGTTCCGTAACCAACATTAATTTTCAATATTTCATCGCGGATACACAGCGCAATTAAAAGCAAAAATTATGTACGAATTTATCTGTTATTCAGCCACGAATCCTAATACTGAAATCAAAATTAATTTTCCAATATATTGGCAAATTATCGAGTTCACTTATTATTATATATATAATTCTGAAATCGAAATTAATATCTTGGCGCAATTAGAAACAAAAATTGTACGAATTCACTTATTATTTAGTCATGATCAAAAGTGTTTCCCAAGTCTTTGTTTTTTTCGCGCAGAATAAGACATTTTCTTCGATAATCGTACGAGTTCATTCTGAAACCGAATATTAATATCTTAGCGCAATTAGAAACAAAAATTGTACGAATTCACTTATTATTTATTTTATTATTTATTATTTATTATTATTTATTATTATTTATTATTATTTATTATTTTTATTATTTATTAATCGCGATCAAAAGTGTTTCCCAAGTCTTCGTTTATTTTTCGCGCAGAAAAAGAATAAGACATTTTCTACTTCGATAATCGTATGGGTTCATTCTGAAACCGAATATTAATATCTTAGCGCAATTAGAAACAAAAATTGTACGAATCCACCTATTATTTAATCATGAATCCTAATTTTCCAATTATCCCAAATTTTCCAAGTCTTCGTTTTTCTTCGCGCGCAACAAGACGCTTTCTTCATCGCGCGAGTTCATCAATATCTTATCGCGAATTAAAGCCAAAAATTGTACGAATTCATCTATTATTTAGCCACGAAATCGAAATTATTTCCCGAATTTTCGTCTTTCTTCGGGCGCAAGTTCACCAATATCTTCTATCGCGAATTAAAGCCAAAAATTGTACGAATTCACTTATTAACTTAGTCACGAAACTATTTCCTGTATCTTCGTTTTTCTTCGCAACAAGATATTTTCTTCATCGCGAGTTCACTAATATCTTATCGCGAATTAAAGCCAAAAATTGTACGAATTCATCTATTATTTAGCCACGAAATCGAAACTATTTCCCCAGTCTTCGTTTTTCTTCGCAACAAGACACTTTCTTCATCGCGAGTTCACTAATATCTTATCGCGAATTAAAGCCAAAAATTGTACGAATTCATCTATTATTTAGCTACGAAATCGAAATTATTTCCCGAATTTTAGTTTTTCTTCGGGCGCAAGTTCACCAATATCTTATCGCGAATTAAAGGCAAAAATTATACGAATTCACTTATTAACTCAGTCACGAAACTATTTCCTGTATCTTCGTTTTTCTTCGCAACAAGACACTTTCTTCATCGCGCGAGTTCACCAATATCTTATCGCGAATTAAAGGCAAAAATTGTACGAATTCACTTATTAAATTACTCACGAAACTATTTCCGAATCTTCGTTCGTTTTTCTTCGCAAGACATTTTCTTGATCGATAATCGCGCGAGTTGGCCTATAATTGCGATTCTGAAACCGAAACTAAATCTTATCGCGAATACAGAGGCGCAAAAGCGGCCCATCGCCGAGACGTTGGTTTTTCTTTGGTCGGAAGAAGGTCGGAGAAGCATCTATTCACCTTGTCGCGCAGCCTTTGCCTCTTTCATCGATAATCCATAGTACGAGGGTTGGGCGCCGAGTGTTTCGCGATGAATCGCGTTTTATGCCGCGTGTATTCATATCGCCGGTGTGTAGAGAGGACACTTGGCAAGATAGCGTGTGATACACAAGGCGACGAGGAGGTACCGCTGCAGCCTGTTGACCCGTATTTCCATCGCCTCTTAAATCTGAAATCTCCCGTTCCATCGACGACCACCCTCCAACTTGATTCTACGCCGCGTCTCCACCCTTCTCTCCACCATCTATTCGACTCCTTTCGAGTCGCGAGTTCGCATACTTCGGATGCTTAGCCTCGCGATCTTTCCGCGCAACCTTGACCTATCCTCCCTCTTTGAACAATCGCCACCAGTCGATGGATCGAAAGCGACGAGCTAAGCGAATCGAAATTGGAATTGATCGATGAGGAGATGGCGGAGATCGAACATTTTTAACGGTTAAAGTTGAAATTTCGATGTTGCGAGGGCCGAAGTTAATTTCTCGATAATTTTATGCAATTCTGTCTCTTTGTTATCAATGAATTTGTGAAACGAACTTATGATAGGCATATCGATATTCGAATACGATCGCGGAAATCGTTGATCGTCGAGGTTGCAACGAAGTTGTAACGCGATAAATACGATTCCATTACCATTGAATCGTTTATCATCCTCCAACTGTTCTATCTGTTGTCTACTCGAAGAATAGGGAGCGTCGATAATTACCGATATTGTATATTGTATATTTTGTGCTGAATTTCATTTCACGCACGGGAAATATCAAATGTTCGATAGATCGATATGTAATGCGGCAGATTTCATCCGGTATAATATTACAAATCCCTTCATTAAATTTTATCCGACGCTCGAAAGTTGAAACGTTCCGTTTTCGATCGTTCTCAATTATCCAACGTTTCTCGTACTATTTTTCGATATGAAACACGATTCTCGTACGCGTCGTATTATTTAAAAAATAATTAGGGAAGAAGGAATATATTTTGAGGGAAAGGATAAAGTGTATTCAACAATATTGGAATATCGTATCTATAACAATCGATCTGATTTTTGCTAATAAAGGATTTCTTTCGTTAAGGGAAGGATTGTGTAAAATTGCGTTTTAATAAAGGTGAACTTAATAAAGCACGAAGCCGATCGTTTCACCTTTGGAATACCAAATAGTTGGGATATTATTTCGAAGGATTTTGATTTTTCCTCCATCTTTGAGAATCCTAAGCTACCAAACGTGCCTGAAATTCCTATGAAATTCGATTCCTTCCTCCCTTTCGCGACTCGTCTTCTCTCCCTATTATAATTATTATTATATTATTATTTACATTCACTTATACGAAACCTACAATATTAATTACATACAATTGACAATTTGTTAATAGCTTTGAAATCGTTTGTTATCGTTTGAAAAAGAAAAAATTTTTCCAAGATTCGAACAAAATTCCAAAAAAGACGAGAAAGATTAATTTTTAACAATAAAAGAATAGAACAAAATCTATGCAAATGATAGAATGTCCTGTGATGAAACGTTCGTTAAATCGAGGCGTATACGCAGTTAGGCCAAACGTTGCGTTACCGCTTTCTACGATCTCACTCTTAACGGTAACAGTTTCACAAAGTGGCTTTAAGCGTTTCCATTATTCCGTATACCTGTTCACTCGATCCAACCCAACAATTCTCAAAGCGCGTTTATATCAAATAAGTGTTACCCTGCACTTTGTGCAAACTCCCCTGTTCGAAGGAGAAGAGGAGATATTCGAGAAGCTGGAATCGGTGGAACGCATTTCTTCCGATCGTTTCTCTTCGTGCGGCCGCTTTAACGGGGATGAGAATTCAAAAGCGTTGAAGAGAACAAGCTGTGCGCGCGTGTGTATTTGTGTGTGATCAGATCCGTAAGAGGTAAATTGGAAAGAAACGCGGGGGGTTCGTTGATCGGTTCTCGTCCAAGAAAAGCGACTCTGTCGACCAGAGAGAGAGGCGAAGCTAAAGCAAGAAACTCCAAAGAGGGGAAGGTCCTTTTGCCCGAGCGCAGTTGGCCTGCGACAGCACTGTGTTGACACAGTAGGATTCTCGTAAACTGTGAGGGAAAACGTTTTGTCGATAGTTAAGGCTTCACGAGTTTACGATAATACTTGTAACGTGTGATGGTAGATGTGACGTCGAAAATTTGTCGAACCTCTATCGCTATCGTTAAAAAAAAAAAATTAAAGAATTCTTCCAAGATTCGAGAAGATCGAGAAAAGATCAATTTTTAAAAGTAAAATATAGGATCGAGGATGACTCGAAATTCAATTTTACGATATCAATGATGGCTAAATTGGGAAAGGTTGACACGAACCCCGCAAATTAATCTAATCCATCGTCGTTGCTCCGTTCCAATGATAGACTCAACTCACCTTTTTCCAGCTAACTCTCTCGTGAAACGTAGAAACGTAGATTCCTTATTTTTCGATGATTTCTTCTTCGATTCGAGGAAATCGGTCTCTTCGCTCTAACACGTGATGGTTTAATAAATGAATGCAAAACGATAAGTATCGTTTCATGGCGTGCCGAAACCTTTTTTAATATTTCTCTGGTGATATCTCTCTTGAGGGAGATATTTAGAAGTTTGAAGATCGCAGAAGCTTGGAATCCTTCGGCTAAGAAGATGCCAAGAAACAAGGCAAAGGAATCAAATCCTTGAAAGAATTATTCAGCATAATTTTTCTCCATCGTATCGTCCAATTCACTGGTCGAATTCGCTTGCAAAAAAAAAAAAAAAAAAAAAAACAACTTTCTTCTTTTCTAAATCCGGACGCGTTAAAAGCAGAGGCGAAACAGAGAGGAGGAGGAGAGATCCATCTAAACTTGCAAACTATCCCGCAACGCGAGACGCGAAGAAGAACGAAACATCGAATCCAATTCGGCCGGCAACCGGTTAACTCGCGTGGTGGAGGCAAAAACGATTGTTCCCCCTCCCCCTCTTTTCCAAAACCGGGCGAAGCTTCTCGCCTTAATCCTTTAACTTTGCTCGTAGGAATCCACCCGTTCCGTCGGATTGGATCACCGAGAGTGCAAGATTACACCCTCGGTGCAACTTTTCACAATTTTCCTTCGCCACTTCTCCAGCGGCGAGCGGTTTTCGCCACGGTTCAAACGGTTCCAATAACGTTGTGCACGTCGGGCGTATAGCTGTTGTGTAAACAGGGCCTCGCGCGTGTTTCTCACGCCAACAATCTCATCTCCTTCCTTCCGCACACACCGGAGCTGGAAGGAGGCCGATCCTCGAACCTCTCCTTAATTAACGTTTCTAACAAGCGTGCCACGTGGTTGCAGCAACGTAACTCGGTTGGTAACTGGAGCGAAACGCTCCAAGAGGCCAGACTTTGGATATCGAGCGTTGCTCGAGTGCGTCGTTCGAGGCGCGAAACAAATCTCCCTTGAACCTTTACGAGCTTCCTTTTACGCCATCCTAATTTGCAATTATTGTTTTTTTTTTTTTTCTTCCTTTGTTCGAATCGAAATTGTCGGTTCGAGATCGGCCAGGGAGATATGAAGGCGACGAGTCTGGTGGAAAGTGTTGAGGCGCTGCGAGCGGGTTGCGTCTTCCAGGAATTCTTCGAATTTCGATTTTCTTTATTCGAGTACGTTCGAATTCGTGCGTTCGAAGACGATTAGATCTCGTTTTCGGGAAAAGCATGGGAGAAAGCGTAAGAAAAATTCTATGCATTCCCAAAATTCTATAGATGATCGTGAAATTGTATATTATAACCACAATTCCTTCTCCCCTTTCCGACCGTCATCGTTTTAAACCCGCCTTTATCGAGCTTCATCGAAAACTCCTTTATAACCTCCTATTATCCGAATTTTTGATTCCACGTTTCTGAACGAAATTCCGTTCAAAGCATAACAGTATTCGAAAGCAAAGTATTAATTAATTATTATTAAGAACGGGATTCTATGCATTCCCAAAATTCTATTTCCGATAGATGATCGTGAAATTGTATATTATAACCACAATTCCTTCTCCCCTTTCCTCCCCTTTTGACCGTCATCGTTTTAAACCCGCCTTTATCGAGCTTTATCGAAAACTCCTTTATAACCTCCTATTATCCGAATTTTTGATTCCACGTTTCTGAACGAAATTCCGTTCAAAGCATAACAGTATTCGAAAGCAAAGTATTAATTAATTATTATTAAGAACGGGATTCGAGCGAACTAGCGTTGGTCGAAATACGAACATTTCCTGGGACGGTTTTGTAGCGGGTGTAGGTGGGCGGCCGTTAAATGGCCTGTGCCGTTGGAATATGTAAAATTGCCGGGCGAAATTTGTCGGGCGAACAAGTTACAATTTCGCATTATTCAAACGTGGCGCGTTTCGCATTGTGAATTTTGCAGTGATTAAAGTCGGCCGGCGTCGCTCGCTTTTTCGAAATTATTAAACGGGGAGCGTTTGGGGAGGGGAAAATTTGACAGGAAAAATCTTGGGCGTGAGGACGCGTACGCGAAAACCGGCTCGGCCAATGATTTAACACCGCGCCGCGTCGCATAATTCGGATAATCCGACGCGATTATTCATCGTCCTCGCTTCCATCCACTTCCTCCATCCCTCCCCGCAATCTCTCTCTTCTCTTTTACTTCCCTCCCCCTCTTCAACTTTCTTCGTTAAATTTCTTCTCATCCCGCCCCTTCTCATTTGTCCCTCGATTCTCTTCGTTTTTTAAACGTTTATCCTTCACGGGGGAGGATCATCCCCCGTCCGTTTCTTTTTCCACATTTTTCCTTGAAAATCATCGGCCGAAAACTGCTTGAAATACGTTTTTTCCTACGGTAATATTGGTTTTGTCGTAGAAACGAACGAGGATTTTTATTATTGTGGTCCATTATCCACGATCATTTCTTAAGAAAACGTTTATTTTTACGCGTACGTACGAGTTTTGACTAGCTGCGCTTTTTCGAAACTTTCCTCCTCCCTCCCTCTCGTATTATAACTTTCGTTCTCAAGTATTTTCTACCTTCCTCTTTTTATCAATTTACATTTAATTGGTCTCCCCGACCAATTTTTCCCCGCCAGAGTGAACCACATATTCCTGGTACAATTTATTTTTCATTTTTATTATTATACTTTGTCCTTTTTATTTTTTTAGTTTATTACGTACAATTTTTACCCCGCGTTTCATTCGTTTAATTCGTAACGCAAATGTTTTCATCGTTGTATCATCATGCGTTGGTTTGCTACACGCGTCCAAGTTCGGTCATTCCCTTTTAGAATCTCATTTCTCCCGGATTCATCTTATCTGAATAATAATCTACGCTGGCGGCGTAACGCGATATTACAAAGCATCCGGGCTAACGATAAATTTTTCGTTTTGTTACTCCCGCGGCGGATCTTTTCACTTCCCCATTGCTCCCCTCTGCCACATTTTTCTTTCCTCCTGACTTTCTTGAAACTTCTTCTTTTTCTTCTTCTCCTCCTTCTTCTTCTCTACGTTCTACTTTTTCTTCTTTTTCCTTTTCTTTCTCGAATTCTTTCTCCTCTCCCCCTCCCTATTTTCTTCGATTTTGTATCCCTTTTACCTTTTTTATCTTCTCTTCTCTTTCATCCCAGTTCTAAATCTTTCTCCTTCTTCTTCTTCTTCTCCTTCTTCTTCTTCTTCTCCTTTTTCTTCTTCTTCTTCTTCTTCTTCTTCTTCGCTCCTTGTTCCAACGAGTCGTCGGGCTCTAGTTGTTCGCTTTGCGCGACGAATCTTATCGTGGAACATGGACTTGTTCCATGAGTATTCGAAATTGCGTTCGATCATCACGGTATCGCGATCACATTTGCGCGGGAACAGGTATGATGCACGATGTTTGAGGGAGGTTGCGTTAGTAACCATCCAATTAGCAGCAAAGTAATTAGGTAATGGAGCGAAATGAAATTAGTTACCAATTTTCAGGATGTAAAGTTTCGTTAGCGTAGTAGTATCGCAAGAATCGCTCGATTATTCATTTCCTAAATTTGAAATTAAGAAAATTCCTATCGATTATGATTCGAGAACAAATAATTCGAATAATGATTGATCGTTTCGAATTTCGAACGCTCGAGCAACCAAATTCTTAGCGATCAAATTAATCGACGTTCTGTCGTAATCAAAGTATCGAAGAATCGCTCGAGAGAGTGAGAGAGAGAGAGAAAGGATCGAGAAAGGATCGAGAAAGGGAGACAATCCAATTCTGTCACAGAATACGTCCGCTCTCGGAGGAGCATCTTCAGATTCGCGCAAAAATGCGCAAAGCTGCGGCGAGGACAAAAGTTTTTCCACGAGTAGCATTTTCTTCCAGCCCCTCTCCTCTGGATCCGCGTCTTCCTCGATTTTATCACGGGGAAATTCGCGTTCGAGGTAGGACGCGCAAAATGCCTGCCACACGCACCGTTACGAGGCATTTTGAAACGCTGCCACGCTCCCCTTCCCCCCCTCTGCTCCCTTTCTTCGCTTCGGGGGAAAGGTGGAATCATTCTCTCGTTGCTCTCGAACGAAGGAATAAGCCGTAAGCAATATAGAAATTTCTCATCGCCTCGATCCTCCGATTTTTCTTGTTACGGATCGCGAATGCGTTATCGTGATACGGGTTCATCGTTTTTATCGTGAATCCGTGTTTCGCTTATTAAAGCCTTTCACGCTCGATCTTCCCTGTGGTGATAATAAATATTATTATATCGAAACGTTAGATTAGATTTTTTTTAAAAATTTTCATCTAATTCCGTAAGAATTTGTATTTTGATGATGCGTTTTAGCTTTTGATCGAAGAAAGAAATCGTAGAAATCGATCAATGCTTCATGTTTGTTTGAAATTTGGAACAATTATATTTATATTTTGATGATGCGTTTTAACTTTTGATCGAAGAAAGAAATCGTAGAAATCGATCAATGCTTCATGTTTGTTTGAAATTTGGAACAATTATATTTGGAGAAGCGAATTTAATTTTTGTTTTTGAAGAAAGAGTTTGTAAAACTCGACCGATGTGAAACGTGATTAGGTTTTTAAAATTTCCATAAGACTTAATTCCATAAGACAGAACTTATATTTTGACGATGAAAAGTTTCAGTTTTTGATCGAAGAAAGAAATCGTAGAAATCGATCAATGCTTCATGTTTGTTCGAAATTTGGAACAATTATATTTGGAGAAGCGAATTTAATTTTTGTTTTTGAAGAAAGAGTTTGTAAAACTCGACCGATGTGAAACGTGATTAGGTTTTTAAAATTTCCATAAGACTTAATTCCATAAGACAGAACTTATATTTTGACGATGAAAAGTTTCAGTTTTTGATCGAAGAAAGAAATCGTAGAAATCGATCAATGCTTCATGTTTGTTCGAAATTTGGAACAATTATATTTGGAGAAGCGAATTTAATTTTTGTTTTTGAAGAAAGAGTTTGTAAAACTCGACCGATGTGAAACGTGATTAGGTTTTTAAAATTTCCATGAGACTTAATTCCATAAGAGAGAACTTATATTTTGACGATGAAAAGTTTTAGCTTTTGGTCGAAGAAAGAAATTATAAAAATCGATGGAGAAGCGATTTTGTCTAATTTTCATTTTTGAAGAAAGAATTTGTAAAAAACCGATGTGAAACGTGATTTTTAAAATTTCCATGAGACTTAATTCCATAAGACAGAACTTATATTTTGACGATGAAAAGTTTCAGCTTTTCATCGAAGAAAGAAATTATAAAAATCGATGGAGAAGCGACTTTGTCTAATTTTCGCTTTTGAAGAAATAGAACTTGATCGACGTCTCGTTTGTTCAAAATTTCGACAAATTACATTTCGAGGAGCGGCGGATTCGTACGATTTCAATTTTTTTTTCTTTTAGCGTATTCGAATGAAAAACGAAAATTGTAGAATTTGATTGAATTTTTATTTTCTGCAAAGTTTGGGAGAAGATGCATTGAAAAGTGAATTTGTTCGATTCCAATTTTAGCGTATTGGAATGGATTGAAAAAAGAAACTGTAGAGTTTGATCGAATTTTTATTTTGAAAACAAAGACGATTTCGAGGGTTGATTTATTCAATTTCAATTTCAACCGGTTCGATTTTCGATGTTCCGGTTTTTCGATTGAAAAAGCAAAAATTTTTTACTTTCGTTTCGTGTAAACTTTTTTTTAAAAGAAGATGATGGGATCGGAGAGTAGAAGGATAGGAGTTTGTGTGGGATAATTGCGAGAAGAGGTTTCAGGGTCCCCTATATATCAAAGTTAATATGCAAATTAGTAACGGTGAATTAGTTGTGTACGGTGATTTAATGGCACGCTAATTTAACTGATATTATGCATTATTAGTACTAATTAACCTCAAGGAAGCTCGAGCTACCAAGTAATTTTCATTCGATGGAATAAATTTTGAATTTATTTTTCTTTTGAAAAAAGGAAACGGTTATTTAAGTTTTTCTATCTTTAAAATATAGGTAATGAAAAAATATCGTAGAGGTTTTTTGTTATCAAATATTTTGTTGCACCTATTACGTGCATTTGCATACTTGGAAGATATTTTATAAATACTTGGAAAAACTCATACGCGATGGAGAAATCTACTTTCGACGATCGATGGATTTTCATGCAGTGGAAAAATTTACAAGTTTAGAAAATAAGATTTAACAAGCAAAGCGCATTTGTGCCATTACATTTTTCTCGATCCAACTTATTATTGAATTAAGAGAATAGAATAATACGTATTGGTGATATAATTATTCGATTAAAATTGCGTTCCACTTCGACGTGAAAACATGGAACGAACAACGATATCAATGTAGTTTACGAGCGAATAACTCGTCGTACTTGATTTTCGATTCGTTTGCTTTCCAATTCGATCTAGAAATCTAGAAATATTTATCCTATGATTTTTAAAAGTAAGTTTGTTAAAATTACATCGGGAACGAACGAGATGAAAAAATAATAAATAAATAAATAAATACGAACGTTTTTGCAAACGTATTATACGATTCTTTCCTTTCTAATTGGAAAATTTCTCGAAAAAATTTCTCATCTTTTGCGGAAATAAAATCCCTCCGATCTAGTCCCTTCCCTCTCAGAATATTAATTCTGCTTTAGAGTGCTCAATTTTCTTGCTATTAGAAAAGTTTCGTAAAGATGGTAATAAACATTGCAACAACCGTTATACCGTATCTTATAAATGATATTGAATATTTCATCTAGATCAATAATTAAAAACATCGTAAAGTTTTCGAACAAATCCCTCTCCCCCCTCCTCACATGATGCTAAAATTGCACAAATTCAAAATACAAATTCGAAACACGAATATAATATTCGAGATATAATCGTTTAAGTCGAACCACGAATTTCACCAATTCCAACCCCCAAATGGAATATCTCTTCCAATTTTTAATCCTTAAAAATTGGTATTTTACATAAAGATCGGTCGAAATATCATAGAGGGGAGGAAAGTAGCAACTGCGATAAACGATGTTCATTAAGGGAGCCGTGTGTGTGTGTGTGTGTGTGTAAAGTGATTCATTTTATTCGTATGATACCCTCTCTCTCGTTCCGGAACATTTAGGTCGGGAAAAAAACTCTTCCCTATCCCGGAATGACAGGTTCATTTTTAATACCCGAAAGGGGGAGAATTTTTGCAAGCGGTCCTCCAAAGCGGACACCGGATTTTCCACCCAACTTTTTCGCCGGGGAAATAGTTTCGTAATCGCCTTATAGACTCTCTAACGACTACGATAAACTTGCTACTTCCTCGCCACACTTCTGTTAATTTGACTTTGGAACAGCTAAAAAGAAGCGTCGAGAAGCGGGGAAAAAGAAAAAAGAAAAAAAGATGAAATTTGGAAATTTTCTACGGCCGTGAATTCCGCGCGATTTATTTATTCGTACGTTTCGTGTAATTTCGAGAAAAGGAAAAATTGTACTTTCGAAAGATTGAAGGGAAACCGTAGGAAGAACCGTAGGAGCGAAAATTCTTGGTCCGCGTCGCGATGTAATTTCGGTGTCCTTGGCGGGAATAAAATAAGGGGTGGCGCACCGGGGGGGTGACGAGAGGGGGTGACACTTTAGAACGCGATGAGGGTGGAAAAAGTTTCGAGTGTTGCTCCTCCTTGCTCCTCGGAATATCCTCCTCGGCGTCTAGCGTGATGAGAATAGGAGCAATAAGGGAAGATCGTTGAACTCGTTCCAAAAATTCGCCGCCTCTCGATTTTATTTTCCGCTCGGGTCCACGTTAAATTTTCAATTATCAGACGGCCGCGTCTGCTTATTCTCTCAATTACGAGGCCGCGGCCACGTCTGAAATCGCATTTCCCTCCAGTTACAACTTCTTCTTCTCGGTTCTCGGGAAGAATTATCGCCAAGAATTATCACGCTTTGGCGGTTGGTGGTTTCTTTGGAAATTCGTTGAAATCTTAGGAAAACGAACGGATGTTTTTATTAGGGGGACAAGGGAGGAACAATCGATTCGATTCGACTCGATTCGAATGAAAACGAAATGTCAAATCTAAGGGGGGAGGCGCACAAAGACGGGGCAAAGAATGCAACGAATGACGAACCGGAGAGAGGGCCATCTTCATCACGGGAGGGGGGGGAAACATCACTTTGAAGTTGGCTGCTGCATCGTTCATTTCGCTTTATGCCCCTCCCTCCGCCGCTGAAATCCAGATAAACGATAAATCTGCCTCGGCTTTTCAATCCCCGTACTTTATCCCTTTGTCGCAATATTCTATTCCCCCCCTCCTTCCCAACATTGGAAATCAACCGGAAGGATTACCTCGCCTTCTTCTTCGCCTATTTCTCTTCTCTTCGAACGCTCGAATTTCCATCAACGAATTCCTTCACATCCTCGGAAAGGAAACGATTACGAGGATTCGGAGAAATCGCAACTACGTTCTTCTCTTTTTTTCAAGGAAACGATACTATATGAATACTATATGAATACTATATGAATATATTCCTTTTTTTCTGTTTCTTTTCTCTTCAATTTCAAATTTATCGACTTGATTTATCATAATTTGTCGATAATTTGTTCGATTGTTCGCGTTGCGGAAAAATTCCCTTTCTCGAGGGCTGTTTCAACCGAATCGTCGCTTCGTCGTCGCTGCCACTGCCCACTTTTCAGTAGTCTCGTTCTCGAGGTTTAAAGAGTTTCGCGAAAGTTTAGCCGGGCGAAGATAGCGCGGCAATTCAAATCGTTGATTTCGCGAGTGGGACGAGGGGAACTGATTTCCGCAGCCAGGGAAAACTTTTCTTTAACCTTCTTCCTCCAGTATTTCCTGATTCTATTATTTCTCGTGAATATTCACACAGGTCTCGTGGAATGCAATCTTTTAGTTTTAACGTTTAAATCGAGCCTCTTTGCTTAACGAGAAGTCAGAAGAATCGATTTAGATTTACATTCGATCGTTCAACTCAGATTTGCGATTTAAGTAATTTTTTGATAATAATAAAATTTCAAATTTTGGAATATAAATCGAAAGAAGCGTGCCCTACAACGATACAAGAAAGGATAACGAATTTTATGCTAAGTGAAAGGTTAAAACGAAAGTAGTTAATAATTTTAAAATGAATTTCCATCGGAAAGATCTTGAAATATCTCTCGACTAATGTCCAGATTCGTATTTTCACCATTTCTCAAAAAAAAAAAAAAAAAAAAAAGAAGCTTGAAAAATTCATTTTCCACGAATAAAAAAAGAAACATCCTCTGAATCCGGAAAAAGTGGAAAATTTCTATCGCATTTGACAGATCTGTATGTACTTCTGTACGTAATATTCGAAAAGGGCGAAACAAACGTTGACACGACGAACGTCACCGCTGAGAAACGAGGACAAAGGCGTCGCTCTTGTCGCGTACGTTTTCACTTTGGACGGACCAGACTTGGATGCGTGAAAAGAATCGATCGAAGGCGTCGATTATTCCTCGGATTAGGATTGAATTTATCCTTAATCTCGTCTCTGCACCGTTAGGTCTACGAAATTTATCTCGAACTTTATAATCGATCGCGCGAAACGTGCATCGTTACATTTCTCAAATTTCATGTACTCGTTTGTAATTCAGAATACGTTTCGTAGATTTTGTTTTTGACAATTCGATCATCGCGTTTAAAGAATGATTTCAAATTTAAATTTTAAACGTTCACTTTATTACATCATCATTTTATCATATAAAAATAATAAGCCGTACAATAATAACAGATATAATATAAATATTCGTAACTCGTTCGAAATATATAGAAATAAATATATTTTGTCGATTTACGAATATATATAGCTTGCTCTGAAGAAATATTAGCGAACGAAAGTTTCAAACGAGTACATCGATACATTTACTCACGCGTTTCACACACACGTTTGCCAATATCGATACGATTCCTTTCTTTCAAGGTAACAAGTAAACGAAACCCATACGTATATAATCCAATTCGAAATTGTTGGAAAATGTTTGTGGAGAAACAGATGTTTGGCGAAGTTGAGCCGCCGAAGGGGGATAGGAAACGGGCGAATAGGCTGGCCAGTGATAAAATCAAAGGTTTGCGTCGGTCGCGATGCGCAACGAGGGCGTTGCATCGTGGCGGGAGGGAAACGGCACGTTCCAAACGGCTGCGAGATCGCGTCGATTGCGAATTCGAGCGTCGAACGCTCGTAACTAACGACCTCCCCCCCCCTCCGGATCGGATAAACGCCGTTAAACCACGCGTTCCACGACTTTATTATCCGATCCCTTAGATACGAGGAAATCCGGCGGCGTTCTCGGATTCCTCTCGGCTGGATAAAGAGGATGACACGGGGAAAAAGAGTCTGCAATGATTCCAATATTTCGGCGGATCGAAAGTGTGAACCGCGAGAAAATAAACGCTAGGATTTCGCTTGGACGATGAGAAACGGCGACGATGAAGTTCGCAATTCTTCTAGGGTTGATTTGTGAATATTTATTTTGGATTGGACTTCTGATTCGTTGCAAAATTCTAAAAAAAGATTCGCGAATGGTAAGCTTGGTAAAATTGTCGAAATTAAAGTAAGTAATAAAATCATAAAACTAGAAGAAACGTGTTGTATAGATTATTACTATATTTGCTTGTCCATACTATATTTGCTTGTAAATAAATCTAAAATAATTTTAGAAGATTTGCAAGATGGTTTTACGGGTGATTCGAAGCTTGATCGATTATTGCTTGATGAATTATCTTGCCAGTAAAATAGTCTTTCTTTAAGCGCTTCACTTCACATGTTCGCTACCTTTTTCGACGACGATAATCCACATCCTCGATCGGATCCATCCTACAATTCTACCCTACAAACCTGAAACAAAGAGAATCTGGAAAAGAATCGGGTAAATACCTTTTTCGCCCAACTTTTTCCATTCGTATCGCGAGTACTAATTACAGATTTTCGGTTCCACGGGTAATAGATTCGAATTGTAAAGAAGGGAAGGAGTCGACGAGCGCGCGGTTGAATTCCCTGATCGATCGATAATAAAGCAACGACACGGATAAAAACGACTCGGTTTGGCAAAATGAACGAAATTTATCTCGACGACTTTTGGATCGAATCGACCCGAAAAATCGAATCGAAAACTTTCTATTCCGTTTAACGCTCGATCGTTCTCTCTCGTGGCGATTCTCCAAGAATCAGTCCCTGATCGCGAGTTTAGACGCACAGGGTGCGGCAGCACGAACGGCCGAATAATTAGCCCGGCACACCTCGGCCGTGCCTTCGCTTCGTATCCGCCACCGTGCGGAGGCGGAAGTGGCGGTGTCGCGAGCATCCCAACACTCGAGGGCTCGCGTCGCGCCGGTTAGACTAACGCCGGCGGAGGCTGCTTTGTCGCGGAAACACATTCATCCGACCACTCTTAACGAGAGCGTGTCTCTCGCTCGTTCCACGGTGGTGCACGCGGCGCGCTGCTCCCTCGCGCCCCTCGGGCGGTTACATCCGCCGACGGGTTTCCGGCCGAGGCCGCTCGAGCTCCGTTTCCACGCTTCGTCACGCTGGGTCAACCTCTTCTCGTGCGTTCGTGTTTTCCAACGCAGCTCGCTGTGCGTTTAATTCTCAAAAGTATGAAGTAGGTGTAAGAGCGTTTGATTTGGATTGATACGAGAGGATTGGGCGAGGTTTCTTAATTGATAGATGTCCAGAGGTACGAATAAAGTTACTTCGATAATGTATTGTTTAAAAATGATTGGAAATAATTATAGGAGATTGAAGCGGATGTAGCTACGAATAAATGTTATTCGAGCATTTTAGTAAGTAATTACTAAAAGTAATTAGTTACTTTTTCAACTGATTAATTCTTCCAATTTTAATTTAGATTTTACTCGAGCACGTTTTTGTGCGTGCCTTCAAGGAAACGCAGCTCCGTATGGGTTTAATTTTAATTCGTAAAAAGTAAGTGTAAGAGCGTTTGATCGGCAACGAGAGGATTGGACGAGGTTTCTTAATTGATAGATGTCCAGAGACGGTTGAAGGTACGAGTAAAGTTAGTTCGATAATATATTGTTTAAAAATGATTGGAAATAATTATAGGAGATTGAAGCGGATGTAGCTACGAATAAATATTATTCGAGCATTTTAATAAGTAATTATTTAAAGTAACTAATTATTTTTTCCACGGATTAATTCTGATTAATTCTTCCAATTCTAATTTAGAATTTACTCGAGCATCTCTTTTTGTGCGCGCCTTCGAGAGAATGAAGTTCCGTATGAGCTGTGCGTTTAATTTTGACTCGTAAGAAGCGTAAGATCAGTAACGAAAGAATTGAGCGAGGTTTCTTAGCGTTTCTAGTGGTAGACGATGGTGGAGAAAATTTAATAGTTGAAGGTACGAATAAAAGTAGTTCGATAATATATTGTTTAAAACATGATTGGAAATAATTAAAATAAGAGATTAAAACGGATGTAGTAAATAATTACTTAAAGTAATAATTTTTTCTTTTTCAACGAATTAATGTCCAATTCTAATTCAGAGTTTTTTGCGCGCGTCTTCGAGGGAAGCCCAGCTCGTATGGGATTTTAATTTTGACATTCGATTCGAAGTGAGATTTTTTATCGTAGTATAATTAATTGTCGAATTAATTCGGTTTGCAATTCGATTGGGAATAGTTGAACTTACAAATAAAGTTATTTTGATAATATATCGTTCATAATAATAATTATAAGAAATTACATTGGAAGCGGATCGACTATAACGAATAAATATTATTCGAATATTTTAATAAGTAATTACTATATTAGATCCAACTCTAACTACGATATTTAATTTCGCTTATTGTCGATTGTCAAATGATCATTCGCTTCGTCCATGGAATCATAAATCGAAACGAAAAAACAATTAAGAAATTAAGAAATATAAAATATACGTACCAATCATATATAAAAAATAAAACATTTGGTTTTACGATTATTGATGCAACGGTACGAGTTAATTGGATAAATTACAGAGGATACCGTGACGTATTATAATATAATGATGAGATCGTCCCGTGTTTTGGCCGTCCCGGTTGGAATTACGCGGTTGTTCGCGTTAAGCGTTCTCGTTCCCGCGTCCTGACCATGTAAGGTGTATTACGTGTGAATTACTGGCATCAATTTAGGGGACGTGGCGCGGGAAGATGAACGGTGGAGGTTGGATTACGGGGGTACACGTAGCCTGAGAAAGTCACGCCGCGTATCGTGCAATTTACATGCGCCACGCGGTCTAATCCAGCTGCTGCTGGCTTTACACTTGATTGAATCATAACCAAGCCAAGTGGTTTACACCCGGCCGGGGGCGCATTTTGCCCCTGGCTCCAACAAATTAGCTTCCTCCTTCGTGGCTCGTACCACGCCACCCTTTCGCTGCGACGTGTTTTCGCCACGTGTCGACACCAAACGAATTTGAAGATCGATCGTTTCGTAATCGGTGTCGCCGTATTTTCATTTTTATTCCACTCCACTTCTTTCTTTCTTTCTTTCTTTCTTTCTTTCTCTTCAAATTATTCCGAGACAGGCGAAAAAACGAGATCGTCACATATTTTTCCATTTTACCACGTATTAATCGGTTCGTTCATTTTACGAAACTCGCCGAAAGGAATCGAAGCACGATGCATAAATTTCGAATGGAATTTCGCGACAGACCGCGTGTGTCTATTTGCTCTGGCACAATAACTCCGACAGATAACCGAGGCTATTTCCATAAAATCACGACACAGATACGCGTTTCATGGCCATGCACGCGCCCATACCAGCACCCCTCCCTTCTTCCACCGCTATCTCTTCTCCACTCGCCCCGATCGATTCGTGTGTGTGTGTGTGTGTATACACGTATAATTACCACACCGCGCATCACTTTTCTTCCCCCTCCCTCCTTTTTTTTCGCGCGCGCTTCCGTTTCACGCGTAAATTTCCAAATTTACGAGCGGCCGTTAATCGTTGCCCTTCTTTTCCTCCGATCTCTCGACCGATCCGTTTCAATTATCACACCGATATATTTTGAATTATTCAACTGCCCCCTCTCCCTTTGTTTTCCTTTTGCATTTTGTGTGCGGTTACTGTTTGTTCGCCTCAGAATCGGAGTAGAAATCGGAGTAATGAAATTTTTTTTTTTTTTTTTACAGTGTCCTCCGGTGTAATTAAAAAAATAGAGCGACGAATATACCAGAGATCTTGTTATTTTTATCGCGTGAGATGTGTGTTTCTCCTGGTATCTGTGGTCAAAAATTGATTTCTCGATTATGTGTAAATATATCTGTCTATCTTTTGCCTATTATTTTTGAATCGAAATTTATATTTTTCCTTCCTTTTTCGTTTCTTTGCATATTCGAGAGGGAATATATGATGGTCCGTGATCGATCAGTAATAATGTGAGTAAAAACTGTGATGATTCGATCGCGTTAGAAATTCGTATGTGTGTTCGTATGTGTGAAAAGTATTAATAAGAATAATAGGAAAAATAAAATAAATCTGCGAACGAAAATATTTGTAAATTTGTGATCCGTCGAAGATGTCGAAGGTTGGTGATACGGTTTGAAACGAACAGAAAATTGCATGTCAAAGACGTCAGACCGATGACACGACTTTTCAGTTTTTCTATTGCGATGTACACGCATCGACACGACAGATGTCTGTCCTTTTTGATAAGAGTCGGTTCATTTGGGTTGACAGTTTGGAGTATATCTTGAAATAGGAGCTTATAAACACGACGAATCACGGTTGATATTGTTGTAGTAGTATGTTGATTCGAGTGATATTTTTTTTTTTTTTATATATTAATCGTTCGTCGTTTCGCAGGAAATTTCGCAGAGAGAGAGAGAGAGAGAGAGAGATACTTACGCATCTGTAAAAATATTTTTACATCCTGTGGACGTCCCTCAAAGTATTTTGTTATCTTTGTCAATACTCATTATTTTCCAACACAAACAAAGAATCATATCAAAGATACTGGAATCGGACGAATGTAAGTATAGAGGGGAGGGAATAAGAACGATATGTTGAGAGTAAACACAATTTCCTTTTGCTTCAGTGGAGCCTTTTATCAATATTTATCGAGAATATTTTCTAAGGGTATGATTTTTAAATTCAACGATAGCTTCCCGATACGAAAGAGTTTTTTTTTTTTTCTAGAACAAACGTGTTATTTACCAAAATTGAGCAATATAAATTACTACGTAAATATAGAATAAATTTGAAAATTTGGTTATTTCGATTTGAGACAAAATAATCTCAATTACATCTATTTTTCAAAATATTCTTAAAATAATACGTATATTTTTCGCGATTTGGATTTTCCAGAAAACGAACACTTTCGAAATAAAAATTCTATACTTTGCGTATTACGTAATGCAAAATCCAAAAAAAAAAAAAAAAAAAAAAAAATTAACACGGAATTTTGTTCCAAAAAAAAAGTAAAGACACAACTTTTTATTTTTACACTCGTTCCTATTTTCAAAATTCGACAAAAAATTAAAAAAAAAAAAATACAAATTCATCGCTTCGATTTTTATCCTTCTTCGCTCGTATGAAAATATTTTCACAAAACGTGTAATCAAACTGCGACAAGTCATCTACAGATCGTGCGCGGGAAATTTATCGAAATAAAAATTTTCCTTTCCGAAAAAAAAAAAAAAAAAACATTCTCCCTCGCGCCCTCACTGTTGGAAAAAACCATTTCATTTTACACAGGATTCTCTAAATTTCAATTCGGCGAGCTCGTTCGACTCTGGAAAAATCGTCAAGCAATTTTTCCATCAATTTTTCCTAACGATGAATCCGTCCTTCTTACCCCGGAAGGCTAGAAAAAACCATCGATCACGATCCCTTGGGCTATTCGGAGGAAGAGACAATCCGATCCAACTATTAAAAGTCAATAGAGGACTCGACGAATTATGCTTTTCAACTCCGTGACTCCCTTTACTGTAAGAGATTGAGAGGGTCGAGAAATTTAACGGAAAAGTTCAATCCTTTCGTTATTAAGGAAGAGATTCTTTATTTTTGTTTTTTTTTCTTTTTTGGCGAATCGTACAGCAATCTGTAATTTTGTAAAATTTTGAAATTTCTAGAGAAAGATTAAAATATTTATCAGGATAATTAGTAATTAATAAATTTACACTAAGATAATTATTTACGAAAAAGTATCATTTCGATCTTGATGATTTTTCGATATTTTTCTACTATTTTTCTTCTTCAATTGATCGAGAAAACTCAAACCTAAATTATTAAATAGTTAAACGAGTTTTTATGTAATTTTGATTCGAAGTGAAATCTTATTTCTTAGTTAGATTAAATTAGATTAATAACTTTTTAACAAACTTTATAATAACATAACCGAACCTAATTTAACCTGAGCTTATTTTTGTCAACAATTTTTAGACAAATTACGTCTGTGATAGTCTTGAAAAATCAATCAAAAAATCATCGATGACGTTGATACCTTCTTGTAAACATTTATCTTAAGTAAGCATTGACATGTAGATCACGGTATCCTATAACGTTCACGCACCATTTTCCATTTTAACCTCGAATTCGTTCGAAATCAGCGGCAAAGTGGGTTAGACGATCGAACAGTTGGTAGCTTTGTCGTCCGTCGCTTTGTATAAAGGGAGATGAAGTTACGAAACGGGCGGCGATCGGGCTGGCCAGAGGATTTTTAATTAAATCGTGCAAACACGGGAAAATTATCGAGCAAACACGACGAAAATAAGCATAAAGCTCGAGAGGGAAGGGAGGGAGGGAGGGAGGGAGAGAGAGAGATGGAAGAGACGGAAGGTAGAATGGGAAAGCGATATCGCCTTCTTTCCCTCACCCCTGTCGCGTGAATGAAAGTCACGTTTTCCATTTTATACCAATTGTAAGCTCACGGTACACGTTTGCAATATACATGTTTGTTTTCTGTTACACGCGAAAGAAATTTCCCCTTTCCGCTTTCGAAATTTCTTTCGTGGTATTACGTATAAATTGCAGAGAAATAACGCGGTCGATGTTTGCTGTTTCCTTCTTTTTGCGATGAAATTAATCCGGGGACAAAAAAATTGGTAAGCAATGTCTAGCAATGTAACCGAAGAAGAAACCGGTTTACGTTTACATCGTGTTAAAATATTGTTTAGACAACGATGTTTCGTTTATTGTATTCGTAATATTTTTCTAACTAGCATTCGATGAAATAATCCGAAGAATTTTAATTATTTTTCCACGCATAAAGTTACACGCGATGAATTTTCGTTTCGCTCGAATTATTCGATC
This sequence comes from Apis laboriosa, assembly GCF_014066325.1. NCBI lineage: Eukaryota > Metazoa > Arthropoda > Insecta > Hymenoptera > Apidae > Apis > Apis laboriosa. The sequence goes on from NW_025223180.1 coordinate 2,008,287, forward strand.
GAAAAAAAAAAAAAAAAAAAAAAATTGAACCACGTTGCGGAAGAAATAACGATATTCGATCGTTACGCTGTATTTTTCAGAATTTTATACGCAATCTTCGTTTACAAAATTTTACACCATCGTTTATTCGGACAGGTGTTTCCGACGTCCATGGGAAATGACCATAAAATAGAAGGTGTAAAACTTCTCACGGGTAAGCAAAATTTCACAACGGAGAGAATTTTTATAGCTAATCACCAATGCAATTTCTCTCACTTTATTCCCTACACAACTTCCAAAGTTTCTTTTCTTTTTTTTTTTTTTCTTTCTTTCTTTTTGACCGATCGGTCAAGCAAAAAGCAAGCAGCATCGATCGTTCGTTTTTGCATTATTCTACGATTACCAAGGTAGTGTAGTTCCAAGGTTCATGGTGTCGTTTCAAAATTCATAGTGTCGTTTCGAGGCTTGTTCCAAGTCTCATGGATATCGTTCCGAGCCTCGTGCTATCGTTCCAAGATCCACAATGTCGTTCCAAGCCTCATGGTGTCGTTCCGAAATTCATATTATAAAACTCATAGCTGTTTCATAGTATCGTTTCAAAATTCATAGTGTCGTTTCGAAGCTTTCGTTTGGTTGTTCCAAGTATCATGGATGTCGTTCCAAGATTTCAAAACTCACGGTGTCTTTTCAAGTATTTCAAGATTTCAAAACTCACGGTGTCTTTTCAAGTATTCTAAGATTTCAAAATTCACAGTGTCTTTCCAAGTATTTCAAGATTTCAAAACTCACGGTGTTTTTTCAAGTATTCCAAGAATTCAAAACTCATGGTGTCTTTCCAAGTATTTCAAAATTTCAAAACTCACGGTGTTTTTTCAAGTATTCTAAGATTTAAAAACTCATGGTGTCTTTTCAAGTATTCCAAGATTTCAAAACTCATGGTATCTTTTCAAATATTCCAAGATTTCAAAAGTCATGGTATCTTTCCAAGTATTCCAAGATTTCAAAAGTCATGGTGTTTTTCATAGTATTCGTTTCGAGGCTTGTAATGTTATTCCAACTCTCATGGATATGGTGTCTTTCCAAGTATTCCAAGATTTCAAAACTCATGGTGTCTTTTCAAGTATTCCAAGATTTCAGAACTCATGGTATCTTTCCAAATATTCCAAGATTTCAAAAGTCATGGTATCTTTCCAAGTATTCCAAGATTTCAAAAGTCATGGTGTTTTTCATAGTATTCGTTTCGAGGCTCGTAACGTTGTTCCAAGTCTCATGGATATCGTTCCAAGATTTCAAAACTCACAGTGTCTTTCCAAGTATTCCAAGATTTTAAAACTCACGGTGTCTTTCCAAGTATTCCAAGATTTCAGAACTTATGGTATCTTTCCAACTATTCCAAAATTTCAAAAGTCATGATTTCATAGTATCATTTCGAGGCTCGTAACGTTGTTCCAAGTCTCATGGATGTCGTTCCAAGATTTCAAAACTCACGGTGTCTTTCCAAGTATTCCAAGATTTCAAAATTCATGGTGTCTTTCCAAGTATTCCAAGATTTCAGAACTCGTGATGTTTTTCGTAGTATCGTTTCATTCAAAATTCATAATGTCGTTTCGAGGCTCGTAACTTGTTTCAAGTTTGCTGGTATCGTTCGTAGACTCGTGATGTCTACCCAAAGTGCATGGTGTCGTTTCGAGCTTCGTAATAGATTCAAGATTCACAGTGTCGTTCCAAGCCTCATACCGTAAAACTCGTAGCAACGAGTTCGAAGACTCGTTGTATCGTTGCAGAGGTCATGGAACGATCATCAACGCAAAGCGGATGGGAATAAGGGAAGAGCGAACCGCGATCCGAACCGCGATAGAGTAAGCGCGTTTGAGGGAGGAGGTGGAAAGGCTGGTGGTCCCTTTGTACGACGGCAGGAAGAAGAAGTTTGCGATCGAAGAACGTCAATCGACTCGAGAGGTGGAAACTTTGAGAAACTTTTACGGGAGGCGGGAGAGAAGCTGCGACCACTTGATGCCCGCGCCAAAGTAGTTACACACTTTCAGCAAGCTATTATCGAGGAGGCGACGACATCGTCGGCCGATTCCAACCCCGAAACCGCGACACGTTTTCCCTTTCCACCCCTTCGAGCCTCCCCCCTATTTCACTTTTCTTATAAAATTATTTTTCCATTCGTTCCTTGCCGTGGAGGGATGCCATCCTTCCATCCTAATTTCGAGTTCCCTTTATTTGAGTTCGGAAACGGTTAGATTAATTTCGGGGAATGAAGATCTTGCGGCCAATATTAGATCGAATTTTCACATTCGAATTTACATTTCGTAATGGTGCAGTAACGAGAAATGATCGATGATCGAATAGAAATACTTTTATAACTATATATTTTTATCGCCTCATTAATTTTACGAAACGATGGCTACAAAGCGTTAATGTTATTTCGAATTTTCGAGATGGGAATTTGATACGAAATATATATAATCGAGGCACCGATGGATCGAAATATGGATAGAAATATTTTACGCGTATTTAAAAAGATATACTTTTGATACGATCGTATCGTAGGATTATAGTTTCAGACATTTCTAAATATTTCGCCTCGTCACGTCAGATTGTTTCACATTTTTTTTTCTTTTTTTTTTTTTTTTGAAACTATGCTCCATCCATTCTTACAATGCCAAAACTTGAAAAATGTGCCCGGAACTATCCGCAATAAATCGTTTCCTCTTATACCCATAAATTCGTGCCCTCCTAAATCCTATCCGAATGAATTCGATGTATGGAAGATGGTCGAGTTATGGCGTAATAAAATAAAATATCCGACGGGGGAACAGATGCGACGAAACGGAACGGGTGTATTATATACGAAAAACGTTTCGAATAATTTGGCAGAAATTAATAAAACGAGCAAATCCTCGTACAATTCTTTCTTTCTAAATTTCATTACAAAAAAAATGTTCCTCGTCCCGTTTAGATATTCGTATCGAGGAAGACGAGAGGGGAGGGGGGGGGCGACCTAGCCTTAACAAGCGTAATTGGAGCAGGTGGTCGATCGTGGCTGCGGTTTCCTCGCATACGTAACTACCCAAAGAGTATTCTACTCTCGGAGCGATCCGCCACCCTTGTTGCCCATTTGTCCCACTTTTCCACCCCTCTGCGATCTTTCGCGGGTCGACGAATCGAGCCGTCCCATCGTCAAGAACGAATTCGAAATTCGAACGAAACGAGAGGGGATCGAAGGTAATTTTGCACGAGTGGAGAGGCGTTTCGATAATTTTTTAACGGTTTCGGTCTCTCTCTCCCTTTTTCCCTCGATTTTTGCCGGTAAATTTCAATAACGCATCCGTGCGCGACGGGTTTGTATTATTGGAACGTTGAACGTTGAATCGCGCAAATCTGCGGTCGCTTTGATCACGTGAGTGAAAAGGGAAAGGGTTGTATCCGCGGGGAATCGAACTTTGTTAATAAATGGATGCAAGCTCACTGAACAACCCCTATTGTTTCTCATTCAATATCGCTATTCCCTTTTCACCGAGTTTATTAATCAATCCGTCGATTCATCTTTTTTTTTCCCCCTCCCCCTCCCCCTACCTTTAAATTATAGTTGAACGATTCGCGAGTATTTATCTCGAAAAAAAAAACGCGATCGAAAAGGATAATTGTTTGAAATATCATTTCGTTAGTAATTCTTTGTTATCGATTGAAAAAGTGTCAAACGGGGTTATAAATTAAGTCGAATTTATATGGATAAGCCAAAATATCGGAGGTTCGCTTCAGAGAAGTGTTCGTTGCGCACGTGTAAAGGCGGAAGCCAAAGGAAAAGCGAACGATCGTCAAAGAGCCGCGAGGTGAACCAACGTATTAGACTTTGGTTTACACGCAACAGTCGCCAAGGAAAGCAGTGGACGAACCATAATCACTGGAAGCCACTTGGGTTCCATAGGATAACTTGCTATCGGATGGTGCAAGTTATTTCGAGTCGCAAAGACACGTATACGCGGAATATTCGCGAGTTTAGCAATTAGATTGGTATATTCAGTATGGACGTAAATAAAAAAATATAATAAATATAATAAATATAAAAAATACAATATAAAAATATATATAATAAAATATATAATATATAATGGTGGAATTAAAACTCGAGTCGGATGAAACTGTTGAGAAGATAGATATCCATCTTAATTTTGATGTATCCCAGTTTTCTTTGCTATTAATTTTAGTATTTTTTTTTTTTTTTTTTTTTTNTGAAAATTGGAATTCCGAGTTCGAAAAGTTTCGCTCGAGTTTGGTCATTACTCCATCAAGCCCCGGTTCAATCCCAATTCGAGGCAAGTTTGGTAATATCGTGTTCGATACGCACGTGTCTCTTCGATATTCCCGAATGCAAGAGAATTCTCGTTTCTCGATGCTCAAAATTGAGAAAGGTATTCTCATCAATGTTGAAAAATAACTCTTAACCGGTTCGCTAAATATTTTATCCAAGCTCTCGTCGTGTAAAGTATTTATACGATGTCTAAGATGCGCGTGTGTAAACACCGAAGATTCTATTATTATTCCGTTTGTACGAAATTTTTGCAATGCTTGCTCATCTTTTACCACATGAATTATCGAGGAATTCTCTTACACGATCTTTTATTATTATTCCGTTTATACGAATTTATACGAAATCGAAATTTTTCTTTTTTACCTGACCTCTTATCGAACGTCTAAGATCTATGATAAATTTAGAATGTACATGTTTTGTACATATATCTTCTATAAACGTATTAGATCGTACCATAAATTGCCATAAATTTTTGTTCGAGGAAAACTATAATTTTTTTGCTTTTTCTTAATGAGATTCCAACATATTCCATTTTTATAAAACTTTATGGTTTTAGGTGAAGAAATTCTTCGAATGCTGCGATTACAGCTTCTCGAGTATCGAATATTTTATTTATTAAAAACAATTATAAATGAAACGAGTGATAATTCGATTGGTAAAGTATCTTGTGAATATCGTGGTTTTTGATGTTTCATGCGGAAAAATAGGTGTCTAAATGCCGGTTACTTAATCAATTTCTTGGCAGTAAGATGCTACTGAGAATAATTTAAATAAAGAATTATTTCCTTTACAGACCACGGTATAGTCACCATAACCTTTTTCAGTTATTATGGTCATTAGCGCCCAACCATATCTTGTCCATATCTTGTATCCATTTCTCATCAAAGGTTATAATTCTATTCAAAAATGGACTTCCAAACATTTGATCTTCCTTTTCCAATTTTTTCACTTTACATCCATTACATCCAAATGTCTGAAAACTGTGATTGGAGGTACATCTAACTTCCACTTTGTCTTTCGATTTATCTTTGTTTAATATTATATTGTTTTCAAGGTTTCCTGAATTTTTGAAACCACCGTCGAACTTTCCTCTCATCTATAGAATCTTGTCCGAAAGCTGACCTAATATCTCGATACTCTTCAATCCGAGCACTGTGGCCCAGCTTAAACTCGTACGGAAATAATATTCCAAATTCGTTCGCTTCTCAAGAAACGGATACAAAGAGAAACTTGTCACGCAAAGGAAACGTAAGAGGACAACGTGAAAATATGCTAAGCAAAGTACGAGTTAAATAGAGTTTACCAACCGTGATTATCACATACTTTTTCTTTCATTTACATATTTCCATCTCCATTATCACAACCTGGAGAATGGAAACGATGTCGTCGACGAGGTTGACCGCGGAGATTGCATCGATCGAAACGAAGAAACTCATCGAACCAACTTATCCCAGAACCGAATCCCCGCTCGGTCAGATTTCAAGAGTTGGAAGCGACACGGTGTCAGAGTCACCTGTTTCCCATTCCGGATGCTCGTCGTACACCTGGTGTGCCGCGAACGAGTAGCGGAAACTGCTTAACGCGGTTCCGGGACGAAAGCAATTAGAGTCGACTGTCCGCGGGGGAGGAGAGAGCGATCCTTCGAACGAATTCGAACCGTGACCCGCGCGAACCTCCCCTCACCCTCCTCCTCGACGAGACGAAAGGGAGTCGCCCTAGACGGCGAGGCTCGATAATGTCCGGGAAAGTGAGTGGGTAATTTGATTGCGCCCCAAGATACCGGAACAGGAAGCTGATGGAGTTTCGGAGCAGTCCTTCCACTCTGTCATCCCCTCCTCCTTCTCCCCTCTCTCTCTCTCTCTCTTCCTTTCTCCCTTTCTCCCTTTCGTCCTCCCGGCTCTCTGCCAGTCAACGTTAACTTTAAATCAACTGTTCCGCGCTGATAAACGCGCGCGCGTGTCTCGTAAAAATCGTTAAACCGCCGATGAAATCGCGCCGGCGGTTGTACAGGGGGCGGAAGTATCGTTGGATAAGGCGGTGAAAGGGTTTTCGATGAAATTGTTAAGTGATTGTGAAACCGAGTCTTCGAGCGATTTCTAATTTTCTTTGCTCGACCGTTATTCGTGTATATACGTGTTTAGTATTATTATTATATAATTTGAATGGTAAATTGAAGGTATCCAGAGATTGAGACAAGGAAACAATCTTGGATGACGTTCTCGATGACGATTTCTTATTCGATACTTTTTTCTGGATGGATGTTGGAAAAAAGGATTGGAATTTTTGTCCAAAGACTTGGATTTTGAAAAATTTGATAACTGTTTTACTTCTTTGCACGCATTTTCTCAGGGTTGATAATAGTTGGAGATATATACGCGAGATCTTGGAATTTTTCGAAAGGAATACTTTCTCAGACTAAAGCTTGAATCTAGTGATCCTCGGTTATTGAGCTTTAAAAAAACTAGATTGGGGCATATTTCAAAGATTTAGGATATTTTTCTATTTTAACGGGCAAATAGTCGAAATGGAAAGCTACACGGACAGGACACGGATAGGGCAGGTAGATTGACACGCTAATTTTCAAATAATTATTTTTCACGTGGAATCGATTTGTACTTAATAGAAATCTCGACATTCCCTCTAATATAAATGTAGGCGATTAATAATTAAATCATTGTTTCCGCTCGTTACTGCGTTTACCTTCATGATTATTATTCTACCGGTGTCAGGTAATCACGTCTGATTAATAATAGACCCGGGCTACTTATCGTACAAACGAACGTATAAATAATACATGGTGTAATCTATATGGAATGTATTATTCGTTCATATCCCCTGTATTGTCATAACCATAAATAGGTTTGAATTTTAATATCCTTTCTCTGTCACATATATATCCAATTTTCTTCGAGATGAATGCAACATATCTTATAGACGCTTTTTTATACGTATCGCCGATTCGCGATATATCATTTTCGATTATTTTAAAATCTTCTTCTTCTCTTTCTTCTCGACCCATAATAATTATACGTCATTAGACGATTTTTTCTCTCTTGAAAGGATTTCGTCGAAAACTAATTCTCTTCTTTCCGTTTCTCAAGCAAGAAATCTCGAATTTTCGCGGGCGAGAAAGAGAACGATCGCGATAATCCTCCAAGTTGGCCAACGCTTCTTTGATCCCTTCAATTTCCCAATCCTTTGGCCTATCGATCCGCCGTGGCTATTTCCATCGTGCGTGTCGATGTTCGTCGAAGTAGGAAGAAGAGCGTGGAGGAGAAAGGAAATAAACGAAACAAACCGCGCTTCCTTCCAACGATTCCCAAAGACGAATTCTTCGCTTAAGCGTTCCGAATTGTTTGCCCGCAAATTTCCTTGAATTTCGAGGCTAATATAGCTCCTCGTAACTCCTCCTTTCCTTCCTCCTCCTTGCTCCTCTTCTTTTTTTCTACCACGACGTTCTTCCATCAGGTGTCTTGAACATCAGGTATCCATCTCGAGGAATCCATTCGTGGTAAACCATCGAGGTGAACCTTGGATTGATTTCATCGATCGTTAAATCTCTTTCTCGATCACGATAATAATTATCTTTGGAAAAATCTTAGCTTTACGGCATTCCATTCTTTGCATCCTTCGAATCCTCCCTTCTTTGTTTCTTATATCTTGCGCAACGATCTAGAGAAGGTTAATTGCTCCTTCTCTATTTGAGAGCGTAAGAAGAAATTTAGCTACCGTTCTAAATCCCACAGTTACGTTTCTATTGAAAGCAAGAGGAAACACAGGAATTAACAGAACCGAGGAAAAATTAATTAATGCCTGGAACCTCGTATTGCACTTGTTCCTTCCGCTTTTCTTCCGTTTTTCCTTTCCTTAGCGGAAAGTAAGAAAAACGAGGAACGTAAAGAGAGAGAGAGAGAGAGAGAGAGAGGGTTGGAAAATTGTTGGAAGTTCGCAAGAAAGAGTAAATGGAAGAGAAGGCGAGCCATCTGTTCGACACAACGCGAGAGAACGTTTCTCCGATCTTCCTCCCTCATTTTTTTGCCAGGGTTGCATGCTTTTGACAAATACGAATGCGAATTTCTTCCTCCCCCGTTGATCGCTGATTTCGCACAATACACAGCCCGTAAATATTTCACCGTTAAAGAAGATCCTGCTGAGACGTCGACACAGCTTTTGTCTTCCTTTCATCCCCTTTCCAACCTTCTTCTTCCCTCGTTTCTGCCCCCAAAAATATCCCTCTAACTATCCAAATCTTTTCTATTCGCGAATTTGTCCTCTTTCTTCCCCCGTTCAACGTGAATCCTTCCACGATTGGCCCCTCAATAGTCTTTTGTACTTGCAAAATATATGAAACCAAACCTATGTTTGAAAATACATATTTGTGGATATATATATATACTCTTATGTATATATGAATGCGTTTATTGCATTATTTTTCATCGTGATCTGGAGTAAATTTCCAGGCTAGGATTTGCATGGAAATAGTAAAAATTGTAAAAAATTTTAACAAATTTTTTCTTTATCGTATTTTTCATTCGGATTTATATATAAGATATTGTTCTTCTAAAAACGCACAAATGAATATATTCCATGCAATTGTATCATTTGATGCATCAATACTTTTTTCAATTAACTTGAGAAACTTATATCCTTACGAATGTTTGCATTTAATATTTCTTCAGCAAATTTCCTCGTGTATTTATACATATATATAAGATCTATCATCTTGCACGAGATAAAAGTCAATTTCCACGTTGATCGGCCAATATTACGAGTAAATTATAAATATTACGAAATAATCTCGATTTCCTTCCACGATACTTCACTTCGTCGAAACGAAATCAAATAATTATCGAAACGATTCGAATGATAAGAGAATCAAAGAAAAAGAGAGAGAGAAAAGGAGAAAGGAATCATAATGCGTAATACGTTTGTTTCTCTGCGTAACAGAGATTTTATGTTCAATTATTCTTACCACTGTTTCTCAGGGTGGAAAGACGAGAGGGTAGTTTGCACAAGGTGTCAGGAACAAATGGCGGCCAGCGTTCTCGAAGCTCGTTACAAGTTCGAGTCAGTTAATTTGTTATTTGCGCTCTGCTTCTTTCCACGAGTCCATTTATGTATGTACGTATTCGGCTAGCTGTGAAATCCGGCTTCAATCCTGAACCAGAGATTTCATTTATCCGACCAGAGATGTTATTACGTTTAATGGAAATCCTTTTGTCTCTTGTCTCGTTTACGTTTCATAGTTGATCGCGAATCAAATTACGGTCTTTTTTTTTTTCCCCCTCCCCCTTTTAATAACCTTTATGCGTTTCGTTTCTTTTTCTTCTTTGCTTCTCGTGCCAGAGAATTATTCTTTTCTTTTTTTGCGAAATTGAGAATTTATTTATTTATTTTTTCTATTCTTGAAACATTTTGAAATATTTTGTTATCTAAATTTCTCATTTCTCTGTTCTCTTCAAATATTGGGTAATCGACGCGTTCAAACCGCGCGTTTTACGATTTGATTCGTTTTTATCGGATTAATATTTATCGAACTTTCTCACTCGATTCTCTCCTCCCTGTATTAAAAACCATGAATACTTTACGACTATTCTTCCCTCGTTAAACTTGCACGAAGTTGCGCATGTACGTATCAATAAGAGAGATAAAAATCGGGATCAATTTTTTATTCGACTCTTTTTTTTTTTTTTTTGCGCAAATTTTCCGACTACGCGAGTTAGGAGGCGCGCGTCATTGATTTCCCCCCGCGTTATTAATTCGTATCAAAACTCGTGAATAAACTGGTGACAAAAAAATATCGCGCGCGTGATAAACGGATAATTAAAAAAAAAAAAAAAAAAAAAAAAACNCCACTTTTTTTTTTCTATCCATCAAAGTTCGTTAATATAAATTTAACGCGATCGAGGATTCGCGAGTTGCGCATTCCGCCTCTTTTGTATACTTTTTTTCTTTTTTCTTTTTTTTTTTTCTTCTTGCCAAATTAATTAAGTATATACGTGTTTAACGAGAGCCGATAAGCGTAACGAACGTGGCAGGTTTAAAGTGGTGTACACGACTGGTGGAAAACGCGAGAGAAAGGTTACGTTCTTTCACTTAATAAATTTCATTACAGAGGGGTTCATCGAGTCAAAGGCTTCTTTGACGGTGGAGGAGAGCGCAATTAACAGCTAATAAATCGAAGTTAATGAAGGCGAAATCGTAGAACGCTCTCGGAGGAAAGCGTTTTAATGTCCCTTTCTTGCATCTTAATGAATCTCGAGCCGGGAACCTACTAGGTGTAAAGGTTACCCAATTAGCTTTAACATAACGATAATATCTATCTGCTATCTACAATGCTGGAACGTGTACGCGTAAATCCTGTTTCGGGAGAGAGATTGAAATAATAATCTAACATGTTCAGCTTTGGAAATACGCTTGGCAACCAATGATACGCGGTACTCGCACGATTACGCGAATATTATCTCGAACATGGATGCACGATTAACGATATGAACGACGATAAAGAATTATATTTGAATTATATTTGAAGAAACTAATAACTCGTCGTTTCCTCCAATTAATAATTCTATCTCACCTAATTTATGAATTATAAAACTATTTGTAAATGAAAAAAATCTGTTCGACGCCATGTATCTTCTACGTAAATGTAATTACGTAATTAATTTTTTCTTTTACAAATTAATTTCTCTCGAATACGTGTAACCATCTTGAATCGAGAATATTGTATATTAGACGCGTTGCTGGTAACGCGTTTTAAATGCGTTTAAAAGGGACGAACGCGTAAGGATTCTGAAAAAGATTAAACCACAATGGAGAGGCAACGACGTGAAAGTGTGACTCGTTCGCGACGCTCTTGAAACGAGATTTAAGCCCACGATCTCTCTCTCTCTCTCACTCATCCCCTTTGCCTCTCCTCCTCCACGAGACGACTTCTTAATCTCGTCACCTTCTCGCGATATTCTCCTCTTTCGGTAATCCAATTTTCCGCTTAAAAGGATCCTCCCTGTATAAAGGGTTGACGGTTGCCTCGCTGCTGTCGTCTTCTAATCAATCCCCCGCCAATTTAAGGGGGGCGATTATTTTTCAAAAGTCTCTGTTATTTTTCAAAAGACTGTGTTAAATCTCGATTAATTATTTCTCCCAAATTTTACTTTCGAAGGTTCGATGGCGACAAGGGGTAAAATTTTTAATTTCCTTATACGAATATGAAATTGGCTTTAACAAAAATATTAATACAACATTTTTTATCATCGACGAACGTTCGATATCGTTTCTTCGAAACTGTTTACATTACAAATTGATTAATTTTCATTAATCAACAGATTAATCATTTCATGATGCGAACCAAAGTTTAAATTTTTAGCATTCGTTTAACATTGAATTGTGGAAAGTGTTAATCCGTGTTTCCTTATTATTTAAATTATTGAATTGCGAAAATATTGTGTATGCCACATTCCTCTTTTTAATGTCAGAAACACGCTCGATTGTTCGTCGATGATGAAAACGATTCGATTTTTCATCGAAAGAATTCATCTACATCTACATCTTGATTTCTTACTATCTCACTCCTTTTTCTCTCTTTCTCAGTAATAAATTCTTTGCGCACAGGTGAGGAACCACCCCTCTCGCCGTGAATTTTGAATCTTTGATTCTTTGAATCCGTGAATCTCTCGCGCGCTATCGAAAAGGAGAGAAAGAAGAGTCTCTTTCTCAAAGAACGCTTAGAATTCACGATCATCGGTTAAACTCATCCCGAACAGGGATTAATATTTACGGCAGTTCGATCGTTGACCCTCTCCTCTTCTGGGGTTGCTTTGCAGTTTTTTCGACGAATAATTCGAGAGTCGCGAATCTGCTTATCTTTCCGCGTGTTATTCTTTCCGCGAATCGAGATTTTTAAGAGGGACGGAAACTTGAGATTTTCAAGAGGACGTTATAATGGTATATTTTGTAATTCCTCCTCCATGAAAAATTGAAATTATATAAATTTTCGCGCGCCATTATTCTCGAACGAACGTCTTCGACAATTATCGTTCCCTGTATATCTTATTTTCACCCTTGATAAATCGCGCTTATCGCTCTCTCATTGCTGTTTCTCAAGCGTTACACACCGCTCTATATCCTTTATCGTTACCTTTCGGCTCAAAAACTTGCGCCCCTTCACCCTTGATTTATAACGGTTTTCCGTCTAAAGATGGAACAACAGCGAACAGGTTCCCTCGTTACGGCGATCAGTCTCTTTTTCCACGAGCTTCTTTTTCTCTCGGCAGTGTCGAAGTGGTATCCATTAGGGGGCAGGGATCGCGCAACCATTTCCCTGATTGGACAAAGCTATTGGCAAAAAAATTCATCATCAGAGGTTTAATCAAGAGGGGAAAAAATTTCTTTATATATATATATATATATTGCAGTTCGTAACAGTTAAATTTTTCTTCTTCTTCTTCTTCTTCTTCTTCTTCTTCCACGAAAGATAGGTTTTAAGGGAGGGGGCTCGTTCAAATAATTGCAAGCTTGCGAAAACCTTGAACGTCTTCCACGTAGCGGAAGATGGCGTACGTTGCAAGTGATTAATTCGCCAAGGCTTCTTCTTCTCCTACGCGAAATCGCGGTCAATGAACGGGGCGTTGAAATTCGATTTGGCGAAACCACACCGCCGCTTTCTGTCGCGTTTGCTCGGGGCTTTCCTCGTCGATTATCGTTCCAGCTTGTATAGTTTAAAGGGCGTGCAATACGATATGTTAGGAGAGGGGGTACACGTGTACCCTCGATATATTCGTGATCGATTCTAGAGGTTGGAAACAAGCTCGAAAGGGTTGGTGTATAAACGTGTTGCTTATTTGTTGAGTTATAGCAATCGAATATAGTCCTCTTCTAATTTTAATTAATTATAATCTTAATAATAGGGATGGGCAAAATTTAAACGATTGAAATTTAAAGTTGCTTCGATAATTCGTTTCTCGAAGCGTCAACTAAATAATGAAAATTGTTAAGAAAAGTAAGAAAAGTAGAATAAATATTATTCAAATATTTAATATAAACAATTTTTATTCGAAATTTTCCAGTCCAATCGAATATTCTGTGCTTAATAAATAAAAATTTCAATCAATTTTTTTGTATACCAATTTTACTTCTAATCGAAACATATCCCGGTATATGTAACGTTCTACATCATTCACATTCTTCTGTAGAATAGATAATAGTTATAATTACATCTTCGTAATTGTCACAGTCTCCATTAATTGTTTCTCAAATACGCCATATCCACGACGCACACACGGCTTGTTTACACGAATAACATACGTATCAACACATGCTTATACATTGCGTGTTACCGTACACAATACGACTAATTACGGTTTCGAAAGAGAAATTTAACGATAGTCGATTGCGATTCAAGAAAATTTCTGTAACAAATAACAAACGAGATTTCATACAAAATTCAAAGTGTCCACTTGATTCTAGAATTCTAGGACGAGATTTTCATCGATGATTCGCGCGTCAAGGGGGAAAAAAAATACGGTATTTTATTTATTTTCGCAGGAGCGTGCTTTCCACGAAGAAAGCAAATTAATCGGCTCGATTTTGAATACCGAAGCGGATAGAATATTCGTACGTGCGAGAGAGAGAGAGAGAGGGAGGGGCGTTAGCGACGAGTTGTTGATTGAAATTATTCGGCTACAAAAGGGTAGTAAAAGGGGGAGTTGGAAGGATTTGAACGGTAATAGCCTCGAAAGTTTTGGGCGAATTTCGTTTGAGTTGTGGACTGGAGATTACGAATTTTAGTCTCGATTCGAGTAAGGGTTGAAATGTTGAAATTTTGATTGATTGACCGAAAGTTGGAACGCGTTCAAACGTGTTTCGAGTTTACGAGACGTAGAAACTTATATAGGGAACGTGTTTTTGCAACAGTCGATGTATTTATAGGGTGAATGATAAATAAAAAGAAAAGTTTTATTATGTAATGTACTGAAATGGCTGATAATTGTCGAACTTTTATATTTAAAATTTTAAAACTTTCATCTGTTATTTTTTCACAAATTTCTTTTCATCACACCTGTATGCACTGGCACATTTCGAAGCTCGAATTGAATTTTCAGGTGAGCAAACGCAGTTCCTGAATTTGATCTGCCTAATAAACTGTTTTCTAATTTTACGTAAACTGTAATTTATTCCTTTTCTTTATTATTCCAAACACGTGTTATTTATCGTTGAACTTGTTAGAAAAGTTTTATATTTCGTATCACAATTTTCCATTCCTTATGATGAACGAATCGTCTTACGAAATAATAGTTAATCAATTTATTCGTTGAATTAAAATTACAATTCGATACGATGATTTTTATTTTTAAAATGTTTAATTTCTTTTTTTTTAATTATTGGTCGAATAACTCGTTGGTGGAATTTTTTGCAAACAAATTTCCTCATATTTTCCCTATATGTATTTCGATTTCAATAATTTAAAGAATTCGTATCCAGCGACACGAGCAGTATAAAAGTTTTCCACGTTTTCGAAGGTGACGTCGAAGGAAACCGTATCGAGTCATTTCCGTATTTTACGGAAAACTCGTGAACCATTATTTAAAAACTGGACGTCGAGGCCAGCTGAGGCCACCGTCGGATACTTACACTTACGCATCACGCGATTACAAAAGTTACAGGAGTTGAAAAAATTGCCGCCACCACCGAGCAGATGCTCATTTTCCAATTAACGCAGTTGCCTCGAAGTCGGTGGCCCAAGCCAACATTTTCGCAAAATGTAACCGGATAACGGTTGCGACAAATTCAAACGTGATCTCTGCCCTCCCCGCCGCCAACTTCATGAATAAAATTCCAATTTCACGTTCAACCAACGGTCGACGTTCTTCGCGGCACACGGAAGAAATCACGTTGCACGTTGAAAGAATGAAAGCACGAAAGAACGGAGTTGGTGAAATTTCGAGGAAGAAAGGTTGGATTACTTTTTACAGGGTTCAGATATTTTTCTCCCCGCGTTTCAAACGCCTCCTTCCAGTCATATTCTCTCTTCGTTATTTCTGTAATAATTAATGTAACTGAGAGCATTATATGCAGACTTATAATCGTTGTTATTTTTAAGAAAATCCATTGGTTGGTTAATTTTAGGTAACTAATCTCGTATTTGGGAATAGATTATGCGAGTAAATCTTGTATTTGGAGCGAAACTCCCATCGAAAATTCTCAATCTATAGAAATTGCCACTTTTATTCTAGGCATCGTATTTTGTGAATAGATGCAAGGATAAAGCGACCAAACATTAATATCTCTCTTTTTGGAGATTCTCTCGATCGCAAAACACAATTCAAGGATTTTTTCGATAAAACACGTGCAATATATCGTGATCAAACGTATGTCAAAAAAATTTTAAACGATCATCATCCCTTAATATTATCGAAAATACATCGCAATACACGAGAAAAATTTCGAATATAATCGATAAAAATTAATCACAATCACAACTTTAATACACGAATTACAGCGGCGAAGAAATCACTCTGTTAGCATAATATTATCTGTTAGCACGTGAAAACGTAAATTAGCATCCATATCGAGGCGTTGAAAAGAAAAGTTTAAACTTTTTTCCCGCAGTTTTCCTGTGCGCGAAAAGTCGTGCGGCGAATTCATCTATCACGCTATTAGCCGCGAATGTTCGCGGGTACACGCGGATATTAATTAAAAGAGGTGCGAGTGGCGGTGGTTTCCCTTCTCTCCTTTTTCCCCACCGCTGTAAAGGTACACGTGTCCGGGTGACGAAGAATAAAATGAGGAAGAATGTACGAGTAGTTCGTGCCTCCCCCCCCTCTCTCCCGACTCTTCACTCGTTCTAACATTTTTCCTCTTTGAACTAAATTCTTTGTTAATTATACGGTCCACTGGCTCGTCGTTAAATTCAAGCCTCGAATTGCGACCGCCTGCTCGAATCCTGTTACGGAGACTGACTTTTTATCCGACTCCAACGAGAGAGAGAAAGATAGAGAGAAATTATTTCAATCGGCCCTCCATCCATCCAAAAGTATCCTTTTCTTCCTTCGAGTTTCGAGGGTGTAATGCACCCTGTTATCCCGTGCACAGGATCAATCGAGGAAATCCAATTACTTGGTCGATATGGTAAATCGTGTCGTTTCTTGCTTCGAGTTATTTTTTCGAAGAGAAATATTGTTATATTTTTTGAGGATATAACATATTGGTTTATTTTATAAAGGAGGATGTAGAATTTTTAACGGCTCGTTTAATTTATGCGGCGCTCTTGTGTCCATTGCACGCGTTCATCGAAAGAATTAAAGTTTCGAAAGTTTGGACGTGAATTATATTAATACGTTCTTGGATGCTCGTAATTCGGACAATTTTCATTAGAAAAAGTCGTCAACTAGGTTTTTGGAAGGATCTAGACAGGGGATATTCAATTTGAATGTATAATTACGCGTATAATCAGATGCTGAGAGTAGACGAATAATCCCCCTTCGTTCGAGATCAAATAAATATGATCGTTCGTAAAATCTTAAAACTTTTGCTTCAATTTTTTTTTTTTTTTTTTTATTGCCAAAAGTACTTTGTACTCTTGAGATATTTATGCACCGTTGCGGGACTTTTAAAGAGATACGTATATTTAAATAAAAGAAGAGGAAAGAGGATTGTAAAGAATATGAATAAATCAAGAGAATGAATATTTTTTTTAATTTCATTTTAAACTGTTTAAGCATCACTTTGTAGAAATAGCATAATCAAGAATTTAATCGAGGAGAAGAAGTAATATACTATACTATCCGACTACATTGATGTAATAGGAAAAAAACACTTGCTGTTATTGTTGCATCGTAAATTATTTCCCCTTTAATGTTCGTAAAATAAGCGTGGAACGGAAAAGATAACTAGCCTGGCAGGGGTTCGTCGTCGTTTTTTTAATAAACTTCCTTCTCTCTTGCTCGCATTTAAATTTAAATTCAAATTTCCCTTCGAAGCTTACGCTTCGATCACAATTTTGCGCAACGATCTTCTTCTCGTTCCAGATACCACGTATCTCTTTTTTCTTTCTTTCTTTCTTTTCTTCTTCGTTTCTTTTCGTTCGCGGATAAACTTACGGAAAATTATAATTTGTCGTATCGATGGCGCACTGTTGATTATCTGTATGCATGGCGCATGGGATGGAATTTCGTTCGTGATGATCTGCCACGTTTCGAGCATGCATTTTAATAATCCGAGAAAAACAGACCGAGATCGAGTTTAATAAAAATTCATTTCTAGAGTTGGCGGGAGAATTTGAATTGTATATTTCACACTCTTTGCGATTTTGTAAACTGGAATTCGAAAGGAGAAAATGAAAATTAATGTTTGCAATCGAACGTTTCATTATAGTAATTGCAACTAAATCCGTGTTTAAACTTGTGTATAGCGTTGTTTAATTTAACCCGTTATTAAATTAATCGTCGATCGAATTAATTTTGAAACCATTAGCGATTAATTCTGTTAATCGTAGACGTTGGTCAATCGACCAAATTAAAATTTTTAATCGATCGATAACCAAATATAATAAAATAATCTATATATTATTAACCTTCGATCGATTGGATTCACGATTAATTTCATGATTAATTCTCTTAATCGTACACAATGATCGATCGTCCGAATTAAAAATTTTAATCGATCGCTATCCAGAGTAAAAATAATAAAAAATAAAATAATTCAAAAACTACTATCCTTTATATAAAATACTATTCAAATAAAATATTTTCAAATCTAGCATAAACGCATATTTATCCAGCGAATAATTTGTAATATTTAACATAATTAATCAAATTAAGAATTTCGATCGATCGTTACCCAAAGTAAAAGCAATAAAATAAAATAATTCAAAAACTACTATCCTTTATATAAAATACTATTCAAATAAAATATTTTCAAATCTAGCATAAACGCATATTTATCGAGCGAATAATTTGTAATATTTAACATAATTAATCAAATTAAGAATTTCGATCGATCGTTACTCAAAGTAAAAGCAATAAAATAAAATAATTCAAAAAACTACTACCCTTTATATAAAATACTATTCAAATAAAATATTTTCAAATCTAGCATAAACGCATATTTATCGAGCGAATAATTTGTAATATTTAACATAATTAATCAAATTAAAACTTTCGATCGATTATTACATAGTAAGAATAATAAAAAATAGTAAGAATAATAAAAAATAAAATAATCGAAGCTATTATCCTTCGTCTTTACTCTCGGAAATAAAATAAAATATTTCCAAGCCCGATACAAACATGATGACAAGGGCGAATAAACGACGGGGCAACAGTATCCGGTCACGGTTGGAACACTAGCCGCGTATGAAATACCGATGAGTCGGTGATGAGTGGAAGCTCGATAGAGAGGGATAGAGAAATCGATATCCCGGGCACGAGAGATGATTCTTCGCGAAGCGAAACAAGTTGGTAAATTAACACGTCGAATTGGCGCATACGTGGCGAGGGCCGTGTGGCCGAGTCGAGCTTCCGATCGCACACCGGAACTCTCTACCATCCTCGACGAGTTTCCGCGCTGTGTAAAGTTTCTTGCCACGATACCCTTCGGCGTTGATGCTCGAGAAAAAGGGAACGAAAAGTTGGGATGAGGCGCGATAATCGATGTATCGTGACGGTGGTTTTAACACACAGCTGCGTGCATCGTTCATAGGATTCTTGGCAAGAGGAAAATTTATAAATTGATAATTTCTTCGGAAAAATTTATATATTATATAATTTTTTTTTTTTTTTTAAAAAGGATCTAGAAATTTCGATTGCTTCTCCGCTTCTTTCTTTTGTCGATTTGATATATCGAAGCGTGCGACAAGTTGACTTGTTCGGTTTGAATAACTTTTCTCATTTGAATTTATACAAGTTTTATATTGAATTTCTATCGGATTTGTATATCGATGGAATATATAAATATTTTTTTTGTTTCTTGTTTGATTAGTCGATAATTGGTCTACGTGCGAGATAGTTATAAATATGAGGTGAAATGTTATAAAAAAAGAAAAAGAAAAGAAAATAATTCTCCAATCAATGGCGTACAAAGGGAAACGAGAGAGAGTAATCGAATATGCATCAATCAGCAGCGAACGTCTATTCGATTTTCTTTGGGAGAATACGTTTATGAATAAAATACAAAGAATATATTTGAATCCAGAAGAATCTTTATCGAAGAGAATGCATTTATATTTAAGAATCTTCGAATCGATTTTCGTTGTTGTGAAGAAGAATTATATACATTTACAGCGACCTATATAAAATTTCTTTAGAAGCTTTGTCACATCGATTCGCATTGTTTGTCGATGAAGTTGTAACAAATATGCAGCTAGCAAGTTCGAGATGTAATCGGAATTGAATAATCGCACTCTCAACCTAAGTTACTCGAAAACGCGAACATCACGTTTGGTAAAGCGAAGATATTATTCTTACTTAAGTATCTAAGAGAAAGAAGTTACGATCCTAATACTTTTCTCGCCGAAGTGAAGTTGTGGAACTGATAAAATACGAGGAGATTATTTGGCGATCAAGGAACAGTCTGCTTAACAGATTCATAAAACTGAGCATCCGAAGAATGTGGAGGAAAAAAGAAAGTGGAGAAAAGAAAGTTCTAATTACCATTCCAGATTCAATAACGACAAAGAAAATAGGAAAATATATTGTTTATTCCCGCAAAATTGTATAATCTTTTTTTTCTTTTTTTTTTTTTTTTTTTCGTTTGTCGAAGAAGGAACAGCCCCATGCTTTTAAAGTGGCGACAATTTTTATACCGGCATAAGAAAGGATTTTGAAATTCTGCGTTTGCGCAGAAACAGCTTATTCGAGAATGGAAAAGGAATATAATTGCAGTAAATCTCGAACCCGCGCATTGCTTGTTCCTGAAATTAAAGCTATAAAGTTGTAACACATGTGTAACATCGCGTCACGCAAACATGGCATCGTGCGACTAATAGTAGACTTTGGTAGTAGACTTCCGTGTAAGAGTAGGTCTGACGAAGAACGACCCGTTTCACCGGCGCCATGCTACAATTAAAAACCTTCAATCAACCATCATTGGGTTGATTGAAATTTAATCTCCATCTTCTCTCTCTCTCTCTCTCTCTCTCTCAAGATGAAATTTCGATAAGGGTTCATCGATAAATATTCAATGTACGTTTCTTTTTTTTCATTTAACGTATAACAATAATAATTGCATCGAAACGATTAACAGCTGATCGAATTAATTTCCACCGATATTTCAGTTTCGATTGATTCGAATCGATGCGAAAACCGTAATACCAACAGCGAGGTAACCAGAGGTTATTTTCAGGGAAATTTATGCCGTTGTATTCATGAATTTTATTTAAATTCATTTGTCAACGGGGCACAATATAAATTGAACGGGTTAATGGAGCGCCTTCGCGATTCGAAGCGTCAAAGGGCGAAATTTAAATATTATCTCTCCCGAGGTATGACAACGTGGATCGACCGTACACCGGTTATTTTCGAGTCCACCCTCTTCTTTTCGAATTCCGTGGAAACAGGCGGGCAACGGGGAATTTTCATTCACGTGACCGTTTCGATTCATCAGACTCGAACGGGCGGAAAAAGATTCCCATCCATCCGCCCATTTCATATTCGACCTTATATTTTCGCCAACTCGAATCGATGCGCGCTTGCTACCCCTTCTCCAATCTTTTTTTAAGATCAAGAACCGTCATTGACATGGGATATATTTTCGAGGATACTCCAACTCTTTTTTTATAACTTTTTGTTCAACGAATAATCATTAAATATTTGCAGATACTTTCGTTCGTTTAAATAACGTGATCAAAAATAGTATTTAAATTTCATGGAAATATATTTTTGTAGGGAAAAATCCTGTTACGATTTAAGAAACAACAACACGGATGATATTAATATGTAATAAAGATTTGCAATTTTTTTTCTTATCTTCTTATCCTCTAATTTATTCGAAAAAAAAAAAGAAGAATATGTAACGATCTCGTTAAAATTGTCCATAAAAAAATCTCGTAAGTAATCGTGGAAATGCGAATTACGCTCCTTAACGATATAGAATTATATTGATTTTCCATTGTTTGCGATTAAAATAACTAGAACGAACTATTTTTCAGTCCATCTGACGGATCCCGCACGATGAATTCCTCGCGGCAAATATTTCCAACCGAATATATAACGCTGCGAAACAGCGTTAGAAGGAAAAACAGCGTTAGCAACTACCCTCGAATCCGCACAACAGTTCTTTGAGCCACTTCGTGCTGCTCGGTAAGCAGCGACACGAGGAAAAATTTGCAATTCCATTTGGACGTCTCTCCTCTTCGTCAACCATCTCGTCCAGAGGAATTTAAAAAATCCTGGACACGTTTTTTGGACACGAAAGTTTTCACTCGGGGCGCGGACAACTTTGTCGTTTTTTCCCCGCTTTCGACCTTCGCCCATTGTACACGAGGCTTGTTCGAGCTTTTACCGAGATTTTCCGTCCACGGAAATTCGAAGGTGAAAAGCTAGCTGCGCCCATCGTGGCTGACAATTGTCTCGCAAATTGGCCAACCTGGCCCCGCTTAATTTCTCCACTGAATGCCAGCTGGCCGACCGTTTACGTTTAACAACGTTTAATACAGGGACAACGAGCGTGACTCGTCCATGCTGCGTTTCCTTGCTCGCGATACTAGTGGTTTAGAAATTAGAATTACGAGTGACGTTGTTACTTTTGGAAACGTTGCAATTGGCATTTCTCGTAATTTCATTTAATCGACGTTGTTATTTTGCGATAATATAATTGTCGCGAATGTGAATCTCGTTTTGAAAATAAAATTTAGATATTTGAAAAATTGATCGCGCGAACGCGAACGCGAGTAACGCGTGGAGAGTTTAGTGAAAACAAGTCTGGCTGCAAATTCGCTTGCCACGTGTTCTCGACATTTCAACGTCCAACGTGTCAGGAATTTGGTTCGCGTAAATCGTAACCTATGCTCTCGAGAATTATTTCAACGTAATACAATAGGATGGGATTCGCTTTATTTCGGTTAAGTCTAATGTAAATCTCTTTTGTACAATTGTACATACGTCTATTTTATTTCGCTGTCTATTCTGTCATTAGTAGAAAATTTTCGTAAATTTTCGTAAAATAAATAACATCAATTTTTTTCTCTCTCTCTCTCTCTTCGTAATTATCTTAATCTTAATTATCTTAATTATCTTAATCTTCGTAATTATCTAATCATCGTAATTACTCTTTTTTTAGTTTGTTATTTTTCAACGATATTGTCCCATTTTCTCCCCTCTTATTCGTATACGGGGCTAAATGTATATGGGCTATTGTTAAAAATAATAATAAAAAAAAAAGAATCGTGGAAAAATCGCGACAAATTTGCGTAGAAAAAAAAATATTTGAAACAACATTCGTTTTATATACATTCCGTTCATATTCGTGTGCGAATGTTATACATTTTTTTATCAAGTCTCTTTATTCATTTCCGTATTTGGTTATCGATGAAAGAAAAAAAAAAACGATCGAGATGAATGGAATTTTAGCAAAGGATGTTCCTTAATTTTCGCGCATTTTTATTAAATCGATTTTCCCTTCCATCCATGAAGTTTCGTACAATTTCTCACAAGATTGAATTGTTGATAACAATTCGAAAAAATAAATTTTTATCCTACGCGACGAATAAAACAATTAATCGAAAATATTTTACCTGTTTCGATTCATGTCTCTCAAAAATATTCGAAATAATAAAAATCATCGACCCATCAACATAACACGGATCCGATAAAAAGTAACAAAAGTGGCTTGAAAAATCAATTAAAGAAATAACTTTATTTAAAATACTCGAATAACTATAACCATAACCATAGTTGACTCTTCGCGCGATCTCGATCACATTATACGAATAACTTTATTCTCAATTTCGATCCTTTAAAATTTTCCCACGCTCTCGAAATCATCGATATTCGCATAGGAAAAGAGATTGGCAAAAAAAAAAAAAAAAAAAAGGAGCATACCGAGTCGGTAAAAGGGCAAGACAATCAAAAGGAACAGCGCGACGATTCCATTTAATCGAGCAGATACTCCGTATATATTCCCGGCTGTATTCGTAATATATACGCGTACAGTGTATAGTGCGTGGCGCGCGCTGCCTCACGGACACACCCTATATCGCGATACGCTCGTAAAACCAGCCTGTATCTTTTCGCTCATTAACTCGGCTCAACAATGAGAGTGGGTGTCGGCGTAGTACGTCGAGTACGATCCTTTCAACCCCGTCCATCCACACCCTACTAGTGAGTGGCGGCGCGCATGCGCGTCACTCGGTCGGTTCGCGCGTAAAATCGCGACCAGTGGCGGTCAGTCGCGCGTAACACGGCGCGGGGTGCGGTTCGCTCGCGCTCGTCTCGTCACGAGGTTGCCCCCCTCTCCTACGTTCCTCTTGCGTTCGTTCGTTTCTCTATAGTCGTAATATATTCGTTCTCGTTCTGGCGATTCTTTTGTCGTTCTATGTCGTCGCGATTGGGATCGATGACTCTCGATACACGTTCGCTCGTACGTATATGCCGCGTGTGAGAACGAGAAATAGAAGGAGGAATGTGGTTCGCGGGAGGCTGGTGCGCCTTCCTGCTGTTGGCGCTGACATTGTACCAGGGCCACGTCCATGCGAAGAACGATAATTGTGAGTAATTCGATGAGTTATTTTCGCACACATCGGTTTGAGGCTTGGAGATATACGAAGGTATATATATACGATTGTATATAGGAAAGGAGGGGAGTTTCTAGACGGACGTTTGGTCGACAAGTGGTTGCGAGAGAGAGACAGGGGTTGTCAGGGTTGCGAAGGTGTTGTTGTAAGGGGTGTATTGAAGGGATTGGACGTCGAGGTGTGGTTTGTTGGGTAAGCGGAAGAATTAAAATAGGAGAAAAATTATGATGAATGGCGTATCGGGAATATGTTGATAGATTTTTTCGGGCGCGTGTGTACTATAAATAAACTTTTGCTGAAAAATTTTTTAAGATACGTGTAAAATTTAATCGACTGAAAATTATTCGAATAATGAATATCCATTGATCGATAAATTCTATTAGATTCACCAGACAAATCTCATTAGCGTAATATATTCGATTAGATATATTTCTCGAACAAGAATTGCGCATATCGAATATATCGTTAACTTACCAGTTTCCTCGAATTTATTTGCGAATAATTTTGAAACGATAAAGTATGATAAATTCCGATATAATTGCTAATACATGGATAATAATAAAATCATACGAATAAAAGCGTGATATGATAAAAGATAATAATATCAATGAAAATATTTCGAAACAATCGATAATTATAATGCGAGGCCGTTGAATTTTCGAGCAGAAATTACGATTCTCTTCTAAACGCGATATTTCAGTGAGAAAAAACGTTTCGATTGTTTTTCAACGTTTGTCCAAATTTCATTCCACGATACGACGTCATTCCGTTACGACGAAACTGATCCTGTAAATACCGAACAAATTAGATCATTCTTGCGTCCTTTGGCAAAGTTTTTGTTTCGAGTAAATACAAGCGCACGTTCCAAAAGTTTCGTATGAAACAGGTCACGCTGTTCACGCGACATAACTTTCAGTATCCTAAACTTGTTGTCCTGAATCTAACAAGTTCAAAACAATAAAAACACGACAATTTACGTCTGTTTGTTCCAGAGTAGAAACTTTTTCGTGTTATTCTTCTCTGTTTCTACGATATATTATCTGTATCTTTCTTTTTTTTTTTGTTTTCTTTTATATCACGAATAATGATCGATATTTTTGTACGAATAATATATTTGAATAACCGGATGTACCATTACACAATAGGCTTTGTGCGAAAGTCAACGAGCATATTTCCATTTTGCAAGAACTCAGATTAATGTTTCACAGCGATAATTGTTTCTGCTACAATACCGCGGTAACGATTCTGCGTTATTGCTAAAACAGATTATATTTTTTCATATCCGCTAAAAATATACACATATATATGGAAATATGGTCATATAAACTCGAATCTCGCACAATATTACAAAATATAAACATAAAAGAATGTAAATCGATATGAAAATATAGAAATCGTTGTCATAATAGATAACGTTATTCGTTAGCATAAAAATTCGCTCGTTTGAATCGAGATAAGCTCCACGAATATTTCTAAACATCTCAGAATATCGTTGAACTTCTTCTACTCGATAAAACTCATTAACTCGTTAATAATTGTTCCATTGCCCCGCGAACTTAATTCCACAAATTTACGTTCATTAACGTGTGCTTCAAACGTTCGATGCTCGATTATTTTTTTCGTGACGATATTTAGAAGCGGTCGATAATTCATTTGATAAATGGCGGAACGGAATCGCAGCGCGGAGAGAAAAGAAGGACAAAAGCGCGTTTCCCACTCGTCGGGGACAGATTTCCATCCTCGAAGCGGAAAATCTCCTCGCCATTATGCCGGTTGGGGGGAGGACAAAGCCCGTCTAAGCGATCTTCTTTCCGTCTCACCGCGATTAAATCCACGGATGCCTGGCCACCACGGTCTCCGGTTATCGCGCCGCTTAATAATCGGAACGAAGGCGGTTTAAACCGCGGAAACAGTCGTCCCGGGACAGATTAACGGCTGACGATCCGTTGTGTCCCAGGCAAATTTTCCTCGCGCCCGAGATTACGGTGGTATTTCATCGTTGACAAAGCGTTTTGACCATGCGTGGGAGCAAGGGGGAGAGGAGAGAAGGTTTGGATTTCCAACCAATCACAGCCGAGATCTATTCAGCAAGATTTACGCGACGAACACGGAGGCCTCGGCGAGAGATATTTGCACCCGCATTTGCATGCGTGATTAGGCTCGATGCTGCGAGCTCTACGAGGTTTTGTCCCTATTTCGCGCGAGTTTCGCGCTGTATTATATTCGAGAACTCGATGAATTTTATTGTATATATATATATATTCATCATGTGTATTTTGTCGCTGTTTTTATTAGATTCGTAAGTTTAGGATCCTAAGTTAAATTTGTTTCAAAAATTCAAGCGGAAAATTTAACGTTGTAAATATATATTTATTAATATTAAGAATCGAATTTATATATATTTCTTGAAATGAATATAGATTAAAACGTAGAAAGATTTCCTGAAATTACATAAGAATCAAACAAAAATAGAAAATGTAAAGAAATTGCAAATGATTGGTTTATTTCTTAATTTTTGTTAACGTATCTCAAATACCTAAAATTAAGAAATATATCGATACGATTTTGATATGAAAAGAGTTTTGCAAAATTAAATTAAGATTTGAAAAGTAACTTTTATTTGTTGATAATTTCTGAAGATGTATAAAATTCATAGATATCGAGCAGATGAGATATCGGAGAATTTTAAATTTGCGTCACTCCGTTAATTTTCTCTCGATTCTAATTCTTATAATTTAAAATGACAAATTCAATCGTAAAATTTATAATAATATATCGAAATATAATTTGTATATACTTCGCATAGTTGATCGATCGATCCAGTTTCCAAAGTTGCACGAATTGTGAGTAATTTGCATTTCTAAATTAAAATATTCAGGTCAGATTTGTTTAAAATAATAAAACGATTGCACGCGGGGTTCGCGGGGATGTTTTATTTGAATCTATCAAATTTACAAACCGTATTTCGCTTCCTCGCTACTATATTCCTTTATAAAATATTCAACGGGCTTAATGAGCGCGAAAGCAATATTGGAAATATCTCGAGAAAGCCGTTTGTCCTACATTTCGGATGCCCGTAGATGCATTAATAGCCTAGAATTATAATGCGAATATATGCAGGTTGAAAATTATTTATAAGAGGCACAATCATCGCAACTTCTGGATCGTTTTTTTATTCCTGGAATAAGACATTTCTACGGAACCCTTTATTACCATACGTACTACTATCGATCCACGATTCACGAATATCTTCCATTTCATTCGTAACCGCATCCACTCCTCCAACTTCTCTCATCATCTTCGAAACGACGCGCATCGAAACGGGAGAAAAAAAAAAAACAATTCTTTCGAATTCATTTTCCATTCATTTTCACTCTTTAACCACACCTTTAATCCCCGACTCCTCCCTCCTAATCCTTACAACTATCACATCCCCTTACCCTCCACGCTCCACCATTTCTCCCCGCGCGAATCGAAACGCGCATCGAACAGAAACAACAGAAACTTTCCAAACTCTCCTCCTCTTCTTCGCCGATCTTCTTCCCTCTTCTGCCTCGACGAAATAAAGAAAGAAAGAAAGGAAGGAAGGAAGGAAGCATCTTTGCTCGCCGATAACATTGTTTCCAGTAGTTGTTGCGGGCAGAGTCGCGTGCGGATCAGATAAAAACGTGGGAGGAGAGGGGGGAGAGGAGGGGTATCTCTATCCGGCACGGGGTTGGAAAAATTTCGTCGGCGCGAGCAACGTCGGTGGTTCTCTTTCTCTCTCTCTCTCTCTCTGTCCTCCTCTTCGAAGTGCTTCTCGCGGCTTAATACGGATAGCGCTCGGTTGCCGCTCAGACGAGCCGTGGCGCGCTCCAAGAGAGAGTAATATTGATCGACGGAGTAGCGGGCTTACATCGTCCCAAGAGGGAGAGAGCAGCCGAAGGGAAGAGGGTGGCGAGCGCTCGAGGGTGGCAGAGAGAGAGGGAGAGGAAGAGAAAGAGAAAGAGTAGGAAGGGGAGAAGGGGTGGTTGGTGGTTGCTGGAGGGTCGAAGGGCCAACGCGCACAACCGTGGCCAAAGGGTGCTGCCTCTCTCTTTCTTTGTCTCTCCTTGTCTCTCCTCTTCCTGGACGCGTCCCGTTTTCTCCTTCTCTCTCTCTCTCTTTCTCTTTGCGTCCCTCGCTAGGTTTGTTTTGCACGCGACTTTTCGTGGAACCCAAAGTTCTTTGTAGTTACTTCGTTCGTCTCAAAGTTCCCTTTTGAGGGACCGTTTCTTCGCGCGATTTAATTTTTCCACCTTTTTTTTTTCTCTCTCTCTCTCTCTCTCTCTCTCCCTCCTCCTTATATCGTTCCGTCTCATTTACCACTCCCTTCCTGCCCCGCTATTATCTTCTCCAGTCTTTTAGATGTCCAAGTGACAAGATATATATTTGAGAAAGCGTGCGAGTAGATCGAAGAAAGTTCACGACACGACGAGTAAAAAATTCATGAAATATTCGTCATTGGAGAATTTCGAGACAGCACGTATATATATATATATATATTTCGGTTTTATTAGGACGAAACTTTCGTCATCTTTATTCGCCCGCTGGAAATTTGATAGTCTCGCGGCGAGGGTTGTCGGTCGGTTTGGAGGGGGAGGTCGAAGGGAGCGCGAGATTCTCCTCCGGGAAATGCCGCTCTGTTTCGTTCCAGTTCGCCCATCGCCGCGGAAGTAGACTTTTCTGGGAGAGCTCTTTCCCTTGGCCCAAGATTTACGAGCGTCGGTCCACGTTTCAGGGGCGGCGAATTTACGCGCGGAGCCCACGGTTTCGTTTGATGGTGGGGAAGTAAGTGTCTGTGCGTCGATCGCCCACTCCTCGTCGATTATTCGTCGTTACATTACGCGTGTCCATTCACCGTGATCGTTTTAAAGCTACGCGACCGATAATCGATTGATCTTTGTCGAATTTGTTCCCGCTGTGGGAGAAGACTTGGAACGATCCAGGATTTAAATAAATTTTTAAACGAATTATTACGAATTCTCTTATTTATCGTCGAAGAATAATCGAAGAATAATTCAATCTTTTCCACGTTCCACGAATAAATATTTGACGTAATTCGTTCGTCAAAGATAATTTTGGAATGATCTTTCTTAATTTTGGAAGTTTGCATTGGAAATGTAGCGGGCAAGGGGGAGGACAAAGAATAATTTTTGGAACGTTTTCTAGAACAAAGTTTTTCAGTACAACGAGAGAAAATTCTTTTCGTTATCCAAATATTTTATCTCTTTATTTAAATTAGAATCATCCGATTAATTTGAATCGAGGATAAAATGTTCGAGATCGATCGAATATTTATTTTTTTTTTTTTTTTTTTAGAATAAAACTTAAAAACAAAATATTTTTCCATCATTCCATTATTTCTATGTATACATTTCAATTTCTCAATTCCAGTTCAAAAATCTATTTAAAATAATTACACGAAACAAACAACTTTTCTCTAATCAATAAATTCACTTCGTTGGCAAGAAAAGAAAAATTCTTGAAAAAGTAATTTTATATAGCACGACTCTCGTTCCACATCAATCGTTAATTTTCACTCGAACAAACATCTGATTTACAATTCTCTACCATTACCACTACCGCACTCCATTCATCTTACGCGCTAATGCAAATTTACCCTTCCGATACGTTCAAATACTTGTGCATCTAATTCTCCTCTACCATCTCAAACACACGTATACGCACAAATTTTATCCGCAATCTCTCTCACGAATCCATGCATTCGTATCGAATGAATCAGCCCGATCTCGTCGCGAAAGAAACAACCGTTCCATTTTCAATAATCGTTACGAGACATTTAACCATCTGTTGCTCTAATTCCATCGTTCACCCTCCAATCCCTCTCGTTTAAAACTTCCAGATTGTCCAGGGATCCGATAATCCATGCCAGAAATTAGCCACGTTTCCTTCTGCGATATACACATTCGTACGTGTAAATGAATCGTCTAGTTTTCTTAAAAACAAATAATACTTTAAGTAATCCTTAGTTCTTTATATTAAGTTATCTATATTCTAATTTACGAAACCTCCGAAATTGGCCAAAGATCCATTGATCCGCGTTAGAATTTGATATTTTCTTTCGTGATGTAGTTTTCTCGAAAGCAAATCATTCGAATCTATCGATTTTCGTTCGGAGTAACAGCGGTTTTGAACGATAAACGTATTAAATTAATTATTACTTCTATTGATCCAAATTCGAATCTCACAATACCTTGGAGATCTTTCAAAGACGCAGCAACCAATCCCTGCCAAGAGTTAACCGCGTATCCTTCCGTGACCAGATACGCGATACTTTTATCGAGAATCTTGGTTCCCTCGAGAATGTTGCCGGCCCACATTCGAGTACAAGGTTGCAACCAGCTGCAACCACCTCATGCGGAAAACTATCTCACGCCTCTGCTTCCGATGACCCCCAGGCAACACGAGCGAAAACTTTTCAATCGAGTTTCTTCGCCACCCCCTCCTCTCGTTCCTTGTTTTTCTACTCTTGTCTCTCTCTCTCTCTCTCCCTTCTCCCCATCTCGAAGCTCGTCCTCTCGAAACCAACCACCCCCTTACGACTTTCAGCCGTGAAATTGTCGCGAGCGAGCGAGTTTCATCGAATTCGCGAATTAATTCGCTCCCCTTTGCCGCGTTACGATTCATTTGCTCCGTAAGTTGGCTTCGAGCTGTAACGAAGTTTGGGAAAATGGCGCGATAGGCCGAGGAAGATTGTTCCGAGAAGGAGGAGGAGGAGGAGGAGGAGGAGGAAGAGTTGGAAGTTGAGGGAAGAAGTAGAGGAATTGGGAATAGTTTCGAAGAGGAGAGGGAAGTTTTGGATACTTTGCACGGAATAGTCTTGTTTTTAAGGGTTGTACAACCCTCTCCAACATCCAATCCTTCTTCTTTCTTTCTCTTAATAAATTTGAGAATCGATCTGATGATAGTTCGACACGATGCTCGCTGTTCCTTGTCCCCTTTTTTTTTTTTTTACATTATTTTTATTCATATCGATCGAGTATTCTTTTATGTATGTGGTCTTTAACGATAGAATGGAACAGGATCGTTCAAAGAATCGACGATTCTTATATCTTACGTTTGATCTTTGATCTCTCTAACTTTCCCTTTCAATTAATTCGTTACTCGGTATATCAAGTATTTGTTCTCATGTATATATATATTATATACCGATTTAGAAGAAGAAAAAACCAGATCGATGAGTCGATCGATCCAAAGTATAACTATATCGAGAAAATCGAGCTCTAATATTACGTGTATTAGAGTAAATATACGTGGCCATGTATACTCCTTCTTTCTTTCTTTCTTTCTTTCTTTTTCTCTTTATCGATTAAAT
This sequence comes from Apis laboriosa, assembly GCF_014066325.1. Taxonomy (NCBI): domain Eukaryota; kingdom Metazoa; phylum Arthropoda; class Insecta; order Hymenoptera; family Apidae; genus Apis; species Apis laboriosa. The sequence goes on from NW_025223180.1 coordinate 2,039,670, forward strand.
GTAACTCTTGTCGCAACTTTTGTTACTCCTATCCGTAACAGGACAGTTCCCTCGTCGATTCACAACACTTTTCGTTCGTGTACGCGCAAGCAAGCAAGCAAGCAAGCAAGCAAGCAAGCAATCGTTAGACGTTCTACGATTTTATCCCTTTTATCGCATCGAGTTCGGTAGACCGTATTTAATCGCAGGTGCATCGAAATCGAGTTCGGGCTATTATCCTGGCGATACGCGAATCAATCGGTCGATTGGATAATTGGTGACAGATTGGCGACAGCTTGGCAACAAGCGTAGGGCCCCGATGTCTGGTTCAATCGAGCGAGTTTAAAAATCGATGAAATTGTTTCTTATCGATGCGACGACCGGATGAAACTTTTACAACCGATCTGTAATCTGTCCTCCCTGGAACAGTTTCCGGAGAAAATGCGGGTTAATTTCTATCTAAGGTGAGAAACGTTTCGTGTAAATTTATTTATACGAAAAGTTTATGTTTCGAGGAAAATAAATATTTTCGATCGGTGATGTTTAACGATTCGAAGGATATTTTTATACGCGATAGGGTCGATCTATTAGTAATCGTGTACGAAGATAGAAGATGCACAGATGAATTATATATGTATATATATATAGAGTATAGAGAAATATAGAGTTGTGGATTGAAATTGAAATCGATCGAAGACGATTCCCATTCTGATCTAACGAAGAACTTTTCTCCGTTCACAGATCACATAAGCGACGTGTGCAAGAATAATTACATGCGAGATCTGTACAGGAAGATAGACGGGGCGGTTCTGCAGTCGCAGCTCGAGAAGGACCTCGACTGCACCATCACCTTTCAAACGCACAGCATCCTTCAGCGGTTCATGCTCCGTTTCGACCATCTCCAATTGGACTGCAACGATCACCTTTACATCTACGATGGCGCGCACGCGGTCAGCAGTTACAAGGTAAATCCCCGGCATTTCATTTCTCTATCGGTGTAACCGGCCAACATCCAATAATGGTTTACACCGACTTCGTAGTCGACATCCTGGCGGAAACGGACTGCAACTCTGATCTGCATTCAAATTGGTATATACCAAGGGTGGATGTAATATCGCCGCTTAGTCGAGAATTTGCATCCGGTCGAAACAGTTTTCGGCTTGGATGGCCCTCCCCTCCCCTCCCCTCCGTTCCGTCCACTAGTTATTGTTTGTTGTTCGTTTCGGTTACGAAATCTCGCCGATTTTCAAGGGAACTCGATACCGTGCTCCTCGAGTTTACTCCTGATTCCAAGTACAAATTCATGGTGTACGTAATCGTTTCATTCGAATGATAAAGTCACGTTCGTTTGAAAATTACCGTTAATGTTTTAGATTGAGGAATCAAAATCAATATTGATTTTTCACGAGTGTGGAAGATAAATGGAATGAAATGGAAAATAGCTCGACGACACGATACCTCGCGTAAAATTCTTTTTCATCTTTCGTATCATTTGGAAAAGTTTATCACGTACGTAATCGCCGCGCATAAAATCCTTATCTTCGAATTAAAGTAACAATATTTTCGAGTATTCTCAATTTCGAGAGAGACAAAGAAAGAGAGGAAACACATCGAAAACATTAGCTCGTGTAAATTCGATCGGCGCGTTCATCGATCGATTTTCTAATAACGACTAACGCGAAGAGGGGGATGAAACGAGGGATGGCTTTCTGCTCCCGATTAACCGTTTCCAACCGTAATTGCCGTTATCGATCAAAAGATGAAGCACTAATTGCACCGGGAACGACATTATTTTTCCATGATTATCGTCGAGGACAATGGCCCTTTCCCCCTCCCCTCTCGATAGGGGATTCCAGTTGTGAGGGCCATTTTAATGTATTCCTCTCATTATGGATTCGAAGCGTGGCCATCGGTGAGCAGAGACGGTGGAAACTTGCACCATTAATCAAGATTCGTCTCTCGGTAGAAGGGAGGTAGTATGCTTCGCTTCCCTTCGTCTCTTTTGTTCGCGATTTATCTTTCTCTCGATCGGCCGAGGTTTCGATCTCGAAATTATTCCTCGCGGATTTGTCGGCAACAACCGATTTATAATAACAAACAAAGAAACTTATCGAATCCTTTTCTTTGAAATTCATCTATCGTCACGTCTCGTGTTATTCAGATTTCATTTCTATTTTCATTCGCCGATCAGATTTTCGTCGACCGCGAAACCTTCGAAAATACGAACTTTATCGCGGTATTTCAATCCCAGGTATTTCAAACGTCTCGAATGTCGTTGAAATTTAGATCATTGTTCCAGATGCTTGGGATGTCTTTCACCGTAGATGCCGAAAATATCAGCTCATTCTACGTACGTTCCGTCTCGAAAAAGAAATATTAAAATCGTTTGCCCGATTAGTTTAGCCGAGAGAAATATATCACTCTTTCGAAACTCGCTCGAACTCGTGGTTTTATCAAACGTGGTTAACGTGAAATACAAGACGTTAATGAGCCTTCAACTTGAAAAATGAAGGAAAAATTCATCGAGCAGTTAAATATATAACGTTATATGATATATATAACGTTATATGATAACGTTTTTTTTTTTTCTTTCTTTTTTCATGGATTTCAAGTCTCGTAAATAATAAGATCTCGCGTTTATTTTACGAGCTCGTCATGCGATATCGCAATCCCTCACCGATTAAAGACACTTTAACGAGCAGTACCTTTAATGTCGTTTCCAGAGATCGACCCGATTATTCAAACGATTCTCATCATTTCACCGATTGGCTGAAATTATTATAATATATAGAAGTTAACTATTTTTTGAACATCATGGACAGACTCGAGCGTCCGTTTTTATCATCAGGCGAGGTAAATTGTGCGTATTTATTTTCACGGCTAATAGAAAGAAAGAGGGGCGTTTCTCACGGTTTTTTCCAACCATGAATGCCGCCACGTTGGCCTCGTCTCCGACGGTTTATGAAAAATAAACGTTAACGACGCACGTCGTGAAATATCTTTCCAACTTGAATTGAATCGCACTCTTCCCTCCCCCATTCCTTTCTATATCCGTGCATCTTTCTGCGTGTCGTCTAAGTAAAGCGCATATTTACGAAATTACGTGTATGGACGAGACGCACATACGAAAGAATTCTTATTTTTCGTGTCGCGTGTATTAAAGATTTTGCTGTTGAGGTTGTAGTAATAATTACGAGATCGAGCAACATATGATAAAAATCGTTTCAAAATTTTCGATATTTTGGATCGGTTCGTAATAATTTAAATATTAGCAAGCAACGCATGAAAAGTAGAATTTTATGAAAAAGAAGAAAAGGGATTCCTCGAATCCTGAAATTCTTACAAAATACCGTACTGGATGCAATTATAACAACTTTGAGAGAACTTACAAGTGAACTTTATCCTTATGAGAAAGTTTCCAACTTCGTGACCCATTTTCCCATTTTAGTGAAACCGCTAAAACAATTTCAATCGAAGATTTAATACTCCACGTATATATATATATCGCTAAATAAATCGAATATCGCGATAAATCTTTCAAAATTAAAAATTTATTCCAAAATTAATTCTTTCGATTTTTTTTTTGCTATCGAATATTAAATTTCGTTTGGAACGATATTAAGATAATATGTGCTCGTCGAGAAAGATATTACTTAAATCGAAAAGTTATACAAGATGCAGGAACGGATATCGAAACGGAAGAACAAGCCTGTTACAAAAGCGTAATTATTCCAGAAAGCGAATTTTTCCATAAAAAGCCTGTTACAGCTTTTACATTCTTCTTCATTTTTATTCATTATCTGGTTACTTTACCTTATACTTTACCTTATTAATCGTAACACACCGCGACACCTTTCTTTGTGGTTGATACACTCGTAAAGAATAAAAATAATGAAAACAAGATCAAGGCAACGAGTAAAGAAGCCCTTTGTCACAGACAAGATACGCGATCTCGTCGACTCTCTAAAAAGAGAAACCAATCTTCACGCAAAATATAGTCACGTATAATGAAATTATAAATAAGCTTCTTCGCATAAACCACTTTATACACGCATATCTATCACTGATGATCGAACGATTGACATATTAAAATGTGATTTGAATAAGAAAAAAGAAAATAATAATAATAATAATAATAATAATAATAACAACAACAACAACAACTTCAAACTTTTGAACCGTGGTTATATCACAGATTGGTACAACAACGAAACAGGAGAGAGGGCAAAGAGCAATGCAATTTTGCATAATGGCGGTTTAACTTTAATCTTTTTTACGGTCTACGTAATGGCCCGTTAAGCGTGGCCCTTTATTACCATCTCTGCCCTTTTTCTTTTTCACATTTTTTTTTTTTTTTTAACCACTCCCCTCTCTCTCTCTTTTCCACGTTTTTCGGCGAGAGACGCCTTAATTTCTCGATCGACGATCGAGGATCTCTTTTAGATAACGGAGAGGATCCCGAAAACGCGTGGAATGTTGCGACGAGTAAACGAGAAGGGGTTAGCGTGGTAATGCGGCCAATTGGATTTTCGTGGCGCGAGCTTTTTATTTCCGAAAGGAAACCGGAAACTGCGGTGATTTGCAGAATTTGCGTGGTGGAATTCGGAACGGATCCTGTTTCGATCGATCCTCTGTTATCTCGCAAAACGGAATTCCAGCATTCGCTCATTTTTCATCAATTTAAAAATTAAAACGTTCTCGAGCGAAAAAAAAAAAAAGAGTTGTGACAATCGATCCCTCTTCGTTTCTCTCCCTTTTTTCGTTGATTAATTAAGACGTTGAAATATATACGCGAACATATCCCTTCCAACGTCTGTTTACGATAGCCGTTGTTCAAACGTTCGCTTATCCCCTCACGGATATATCCTCCGACCCTACGGTGAATTACCCCAATTGTCTTGGAATTTCCCCTGTGGTTGACACTGGGTTTAACGCGCCCAGGACCAATTATTCTTCTCGATCGATCGTTGAAGGAATCCTTCGTTTCGAGAACTGTTGTATCTTTTTAAAATTCCCTTTATCCTTGTACGCGTGTAAGAGTAAAGAAGACGTCCAATTAAACGGGATTAATCGAAATGTTTCTCTGTAGGTAGAATCGCAACGACGAGGACGATAAACTATTGGGAGGAAAAATTGGGGCAAAAATACAAAGGGATGCTTCCCTTAAGAACGCCTGCGCGATGTTCAACGACATATCGACTTTTCGTGTGTTCCATCTTTCGTAGATAACGGAGACACGATAAACGACCGAAAATGGATCGCGTGATTATTTTTTCCCCGATCGACCCGCGCCACGCGCTCTATTTACATACGTATCGCGATAAGAGAGAGATATATCCTCTCCTCTTGCAAAAAACAAAAAGAAAAAAAAAAAGGAGAAAAGGAAGAAAAAAAAGAATAATGAACAAGTTCGTCGCTTCCGTTTGGAAAACGAGGCAGGGATAAAAATGGGGAGAAAAATCGAGATTAGAAGTATCGTGCCGAAAGAGCGCCGCGACGCGAAATTTCGTGTCGCGCGTTTTCGCGTCGGGCTTGAACGAAATCCGCTTGCGAGGAGGGACGTCGCCGCGGAGACAGCCGGATTTAGCAGCTATTTGGACGGCACAATGGGACATCATAGAGACGTTTCACGCGCGGTAATATCCTGGCTGTCACCATGACGACAGAGCTTGCGTAATGCCTGTGTTCTTGTTACGTGGAAAAATATGCCCGGCGCCCGTGATTTTCGTTCGGTTCGCCGAATTTTCTCACATTTCGTCTCCATTTCTCTCTCTTTTTTTTTTTTTTTTTTTTTTTTTTTTGGGAAGAGGGGGATAGGCTGCCTGCTCGATCGAAGCCTTTTTTCTGATATCTGATAAATTAGGAATGTGAAATGAATCGCAAGCGTGAAAATAATATCTGAGTTAAGGTTAAATTTCTACAATTATAAAATAGATAAGTTTAATAAGATAAGTTTCGATGTTGAGCCATTGTTCTTCCGGGTCAGCTACGTGTAAATTATGCATAAATTATAATATATATATAATAATCTGATAAATTAGGAATGTGAAATGAATCGCAAGCGTGAAAATAATATGAGTTAAGGTTAAATTTCTGTAGTTATAAAATATATAATATAAGTTTCGATGTTGAGCCATTGTTCTTCCTGGTCAGCTACGTGTAAATTATGCATAAATTATAATATATATATAATAATCTGATAAATTAAGAATGTGAAATGAATCGCAAGTGAAAATAATATCTGAGTTAAGGTTAAATTTCTACAGTTATAAAATATATAAGATAAGTTTCGATGTTGAGCCATTGTTCTTCCGGGTCAGCTACGTGTAAATTATGCATAAATTATAATATATATATATAATAATCTGATAAATTAAGAATGTGAAATGAATCGCAATGGTGAAAATAATATCTTAAGGTTAAATTTCTACAGTTATAAAATATATAAGATAAGTTTCGATGTTGAGCCATTGTTCTTCCGGGTCAGCTACGTGTAAATTATGCATACGTTGCTTTAGTTTAGTTGGGGAAGTAGTAGTTTTGAAATACGATAAATATGTGGTTGTGTCGAGTAATATATGCGGAATATATGTAAATTATATAGATACACGGGAATAGTGTGTGGGTTTACTTAAAGTTGGTTCTAAAATTTCTCCAGTGCCAGAGATACGAGAAACAAAATTAGGAGAATTATGCGTTTACCGGGAACACGTGTGATAACTTGGCTTAATTTTAACGAAAAACTAATTAATATCAAATTTTACTATCCGTGCATCAACAAGTCCCTCTTTTAGAATCACGTTAAATGCACCTTTCGCTTCTCGCACATTCAGAGTTCATCTTCCCGTGATTAACCTCGTAACTAATGTACCAAATTTTGATATTTGACACCGCACAGTTAATTATTATCATCCACGATCAACAAGTTTCTCTGGAAATTAGAATATTAGACACACCACGTTCCATGGTACGTATGTATTTCGACTTAATTCTTCGACGAAAAATTTTATCACTCGTGGCCATAGATTCAATTATCCAATTCATCCAGAAGGATAGACGAGAGACAAAATTTCTCTAAAATTCCAACATAGGACGCACTTTCGTTCCACGGTGTCCTCAGACTCCATTTTCTCGTGATTATAACCGTACGTGTGGGCTCGGGCACACGTGTACTCGCTCTCGAAATAATGATCCCGGGACTATTATCAACGCCACACATGACCTAAATCTTGGTGGTATTTTGGCCGAACATAAACTGATCTTATCCTTTTGGTGAACTGAAACTCGAGATTTCGAATATATTATTTTTCGCTTAGATGTAACGACATGTAATATTTTCACTCCGACTAAAGATCTTCAAATTCCTATAAAATTATTATTATCGCGTGTTTTATCTATTTTCAAAGTTATCGTGATGTTAGAGATAATATTATCACAGCTTCCGATATCAACGAGATGTCGTTGAATCTCGACGAGCGTTTTTGTTATATACACGGAGAGAAGTTGCTTTTCAAGATTCAAGTTGGAGATCGTTTGCGAGCGATACTTATCGCGAAAGCTGGAAAAATTCGATGAACTCGAATGGAAGAGGTTAAGGGGGGTTGGTCGTTGGAATTTTTTTCTCTTCTATTCTTATCGGTGACAATTTGAAAGAATTTTTAGAACGTCCTCCCTTCGATCCTTCGGGTGTTTCATCGCGTTTCTAATTAGTAATTTTACTCCTTCTCTTTCAAATTCAAATAGAATGATGGGAAGAGATGAAGACTGAATTTACCAAGTATTATTACCGTAAAATTAGAAAGAAACAATTAGATTCTTATTCGGGCGAGGAATTGACATTTTATTCGACTCTTTAAAAAAGGGATACATTTAAATTATCCTGGATCGATTGATTTATTTTTGAAAGATATTCGTAATGCACGTCTAATTAGTGAATATATCTATTTCGAATTAATAAGTTTTATAATCGAGTAGAATAGGAAATGTTGTACGAAGGATCGAGAATCATTTCCATAACGTCACTTGTAACGTTACGATTCTCAGCTTGGTGTAAAAATGATAAATAAATTAAGGAAAATTACAAGAATCGAGAGCGAGACCAGCATGAAACGATTACATCTATCAAACTTTCACTAACTCCGACGAAACACGTGAATTTAAAAGACTACGGGCTTTGTCATCGTCATCGAAAAAGCTACCCGCATCGTGTTATTCATGCGAGGCAATAACTTTAACAAATTCGCACAACTTCCAACATGTAGATTGCACAAACGAATGCAAATTGTCTCGCATGCAAATTTTCTCGTAAAATATCAATCACGTCGAAAATACGCGATACACGTGTATATATATATAATGAACAACGAACCATAAAAGATTTCGACTCGTACGTCGTTTAAGTCACTCGTGGATCGCGTTATCGAATATATATTCGATCAAAATTTAATCTTGCAAAACTCGAATCGAATTTGAAAAATTGTAAATTGTAAAAAAATCGACATACGTTGAAAATTTACGGATTCATTGATTCGATGTAATAAAAATATGATAAAAATGGGAAAAGAAGAGAGAGAGAGAGAGAATAATTTCTAATTTCTGTTTCATACCGTGTGTTACGACGAGGATACATCGAAATCGTACGTCAAAGAAAGTTCGCGTTATCAGTCTCGTTTCTCTTTTCAATCGGACAAAAGGAAGGATTCTTTGAAGGTTTCTTTTTCATCCCCAGCTCTCTATTCATATCTGTAAGGGCAAGATTTTTCCTCGATACGTGACCCCGTGACTTTTCACCAGAATTACATTTATATTTGCCAAAAATATGTCCGCCAGCCTTGTCATTTGCACGATATGATGTCGATAAATCGAGCATTTCACGATAGATAGGAGATTGAACCCGTTAGTCAGAATAATGAAATTATTCATCGAATCCTTGGTAAGTTCCATTTATATAGGAAGGGAGGGGCTTCGTAGGAGGGATATTTGTTTTTGTCAAAGACCTTGCTATTTTCCATTGAAATATGGCGAAATTTATTACCAATAAAGGAAGAATAGATGCGATTCGGATAGAACAGGATAATTCAAACGGAATCGTTTATCGAATTGATTAATCGAACCATTTATAAAATTATTCTTACTATCATCGACGAATGAATGATTTACTTTTTAAAAATTTTTTGCTCTTTCGTCTACATTCTTTTCTCTTATGTTACGAATGTGTTGGAAAGAAATCATTAAATCATCTTAATTATCGTTCGTCACTGTAATGATTTTCAATTTAACAATTATGTTATGAAGATCAACAATTCTTCGAAATTGAGAAGAATTTAAGAATTTCCTATCTTAACATAGGTACTTCCCGTATAATATGACAATAAACTCATCAAATGAAAAGATAAAGAATTTTGATAAAAAAAAAATGATTTTAACTTATAAATAAAGGAACAAAATAGGATGGAATTATATAATGTTCAATTTTCCTTTTATTTTCATGTTTTGAAGTCGCTGCTTGAAATGCTTGAATAGATGCATCTATATAATTACGATTCGTAATGCGAAGTATGCGATTAAATCGATTAAATCGATAAAATTATATACACTTTAACTGAGATTAACAAAATGATAGATTGTAAACACATCCTTTGATTCCTTTTAAACGATCAATCATTTTTTTTTTTTTTTTTTTTTTTTTTATTATTAGAAAACAAACCGTAAGAAGATGGAAATCCTTTCCGAGAAGAAAAATATCAAATAATATCAAATAAATCAAGTTTTCCTTGAACTAAGATAATCTCGAAACGAATATGTAATTTTTGATTTGATCCATCTTCCACGAGGAATACAAATACCTTTCCTTGGCAAGTACTTTAATGGCGTTTCTTAAATAAAATTGTTCTTTTTTTTCTTTTTCGAAAGAGCAGAAAAACTCGGAGCAGAATAATAATTGCCAAGATGAATCGTGATTACACACGTTAATAGCTTATAATAGTTTTTGCTCGCACAAAGTAAACGAGATTTTTTTCTTTTTTTTAAATATATCGTTTTATTTCGCTTTAATCTCGCTGCATAATAACTCGAATCATGGCGGATGTAATACGTCAGAATCAGAAGAATTGTTTTAAAGGGTGGTTGATCTAAATTTTAAAATTAATTTGTGAAATTGATCGTAGCGTTGATCGAATGCAACCGACGATTCAAATTCGGCGTAAGAAGGGAGAGAAGAATAATTAAAGTTGATTTTTTACTCTCTCGTTGGAAAGCTGGGTCGCAAACTTTCATTCGGTAGGGGAGGGATATTATCGGAAATTGCTTAAGGAACTCTTTAATAACAACTCTACCGGGTATTAACACGAATTATTTTCAACTTTTCACTCTTATACGACTTAACCCAAAGTCTCTTTACAAATCTTCCTCTATCGTGCCGCGATGGGGAAGTTCCGTTTGATGGTAAATAAAGTGAAACGGTGGAAAAGTTGGGAAGATAACGAGGTAAGCAAATTTATTAGTTTGAATATTATTATATAACGAAACGGACGGAAGATTGTTTGAAAATAATGTGATGTTAATCATGCCGGAAAAACCGTTTATTAATTAAAAATTAATTAATTAATTAATCAAAATAATTTCTAATTTCGTATTGTATAATTTTCCTTACGTCCTCGTGCTTTTCGTTTGGGATAGAAAAATATTTTATTCGAGATCAAAATATGATATTTCTAAGTAGTTTCTAATGAAACGAAAACATAACACGACGAAGAAAGGAAGAAAGGAAGAGGAAGCTTGAGGCGAAAGCGTGAAATGAAATTATCTGAAAATCTAAAGCTAATGGAAAGAAAAAAATCTTGCCGTTCGATCGTCATTTTTTCGATGACATTATAATCTAATGCATAATAGAGATGCTATTAACTTATTCTTTAGACGTCGCCATTTCTCGTTTCCTTCCTCTCTGCGTCACTAACCTAGGAAATCCCCACTTCCACGAGTTTCGATTGTTCTCGGTATTCGTTCAGGGTCGAAAGTATAAAAGACGGGAGACGATGATGGCACGATGATACTCGTGCACAGTTCACGGCTTAGAGACGATGGCCACCCGTGTCGAGTCACGCTCGTTCGTTCAAAAATGCGTCCTTCTGGTGTCCTTGTTCGCCATTCAGGTGACGGGACGAGGTGAGAAATCGATACACGAAAAGTTGTTCGATGACTCGTTTGATTTTGCAAAATTATTTACGCGATATTTTTCGTTTCGAAAAGTTGGAAGGAGAAGTGTTGAGAAATTTTGCGTGTAAAATTTTTAAACGATGACCCAGGAAAGGAAAAATAATTATTTATTTTCTATTTTTATCCACGCTTAAATATTTTTACAAATTTAAACGTAAGAGATCTTCCTCGAACGATGGGTATTTATTCAATAAATTGCGAGCAATTTTTATATTTAATATTTTTTTTTTTTTTAGATAACATAGAAAATTATAATTATCATCATTATTAAACTTTTTACTACATAATGAACTTTCATTTCATTTATATATATTTTTTTTTTTTCGACAAAAAGAAATCTAAAATCTCTCGAAACAATTTTCTAATCGATTTCGTACGTATAAATATATGCAAAATCGATTTTTTTTTTTCACTTTTTCAAAATTCGATTCGCTGACTTTGATCATGTTTTCTGAAAAGAGATCTGCGATAAAACGAAGTGTGCCGGCGTATTGAAATATTACGAGGCGCTCGGTTGTACTCCTGTGTACAAGAATCCGAACGATTGCTGCGCGGAATCGTACAACTGCACTCACCTGGACAATTTGTCACGAGATAAATGCTACGTGAACGGCCACGAGTATAGCGATGGAGAGACGCTGAGACCCGAGGACGCGAATCCTTGTGACATTGGCTGCAAGTGTTTACTCTTCAACGATGAGTGAGTGCATTTTCGTCGACGAAATCAAAGAGAATCGATTGTTTGATTATATTCGACAGTGCTTCGTTTAACAGTGATTTCAACTCTTAATCGTGCGGTCTGAAATAATATATTTGATTTTTTTGTACGTTAAACGCGTACGTCGGTGAACTGCGTATTTTTCTTAAAAGTAGTTTTAAAAATTAATTTGTTAAAAATTAAGTTATTAAAATTACTTTTAACGGTTTTTGGATAGATATATTTTTGAAACATTACAACGCGATTTCTGCGAGATTAATTTTGGAATTCAAAGTTAAAACGACTTGTCATAGAAAATTCATCAATTCTATATATTTGAATTTAATTTTTGTTTTAAGATTTTTTTCATTTTATCGAAATAAACTAAATTTAATTTAGAAAATATTTGCTTGTTCTTCAAACTCGTGTGGCAAACATCGAGATATTACGACACGCTGTTTTATTATTTCAACAGAGCCAACTTTATATGCGCGAGTTTAGATTGCGCTTTCATTTCGGGAGAAAAAAATTGTTTCTACAGATCCAGCCATGACAGTTGTTGTCCAAACACGGTGCCGACTTGTCGTGAGTGAAAAGCATTCGATAAATTGAGATTAAATCGAGGAGGCTTGGTTAAATTTAAGTTACGATTACGTTATTATAGTGAAGGAAGGAGAAAAAAGGGCGACTTGCGAGGTTGATGGAAAAGTTTATCTAGATGGAGAATACTTTAACCCAAAATCTGACCCGAATTTGAATTGTTACTGCATGCCTGGATACACAGGTACAAAGAAAAATATTACATTCTCTTGGAAAAATAATTTACATTTCTAGGGAAGAACAAAAAAAGAAAGTAGCTTAATATCGAACTACGATATTAAAATTCAAAAAAAAGAGGAGACGAGGTAACGATCAAAAAATTTTAAAAATAAAAATTGTACGTTTAGGTGAAAATATCGAGCCCTTCTGTAAGAAAATGAATCGTCCTAATTGCTATCCGTTGTTCAGAAACGGTGGATCTATATATCAGAAATGCGCCCCCGTGTTTTACGATAATCAAAATCCACAAACGGATTGCAGCTATGCTACGAGATGCCGTGAGTTTATGAATATCTCCTATTAAACTTGAAACCTTCCTTTCAATAGGAAGTAACAAACTCTGAAACAAATTTATATTACAAAATGAACTTGTTTTCGCAGAAAACTCGGAAGACGTTGTTATTCATAATCACGACCACGCTAAATCTATTTCCGAGGAAGGTAACGTATTCCTATATATACATTTTTTTATTTCAAATTCAATAAAATTTTTTATAACAATTCTTTTTATTCGTGGCTGTAGCAATATCAAATGACAATATCGGTAATTTCATTCAACTTAAAATTACTTCGTTTCGAGCAAAATAAAATAATTATTGATGATTTTATCTTATCGATGTTTTGCAGAGGACAAAGTGTGCAAATTCGGTAATATGACGATGCACATAGGCGACGAATTGGATAAAGGAACCAATTATGATTCTGTTTGCGTGAAATGTGTTTGCGAAGTGCCTCCGATTCCTACGTGTCGAAGACTTCCGGACAGCGAATGCGACATTAATTATGCATATCCATTGATAAAAGTTCTGTAAATAATCTGTGATTATTTATCACCAATGATACGATCCTCCAAAGATGTTATATATCTCGTATAAACGCTCGTTGACAGTTTTAATTGTTTTATAGAAAAATTATATATACATATATAGAATCTCTGATACATAAAAACAAATTGTTTTTCTTAATTAAGCAACTTTTTATTCTTATTCCTTCGGAATAATTCTCTTTTATTTTTCTCATTTCTCTTGAAAAAATCGTTCACATTCTCATTCTCTTCATTGTCTATTCCTAGCAAAACGCGATATTTATACGTATTATAATGATTTTACGACGATGATTTGATAATTTACTTGATCGATAATTCAGAAATAATGAAGATGCGTAACGTCACGATATCAATGAGAAGACTCAAAGACATCAATTGCTTGACCAGATATAGAATATGTATCTATCATCATGAATAGTTTTCACGAATAATTTTCTCAATCGTTCAACAATGTTTGTCGCTGAACGCTTGTCAGCTTCGTTTCTTCTCCTCTCGAGGAGAAGCGGCGCTGAACGAGATTAAGGAGAAAATGAAGCGAGAAGGGGAGGGTGGCGGGGCACGATGATGGCGGTGTGAATTTCAAACAAACTTGATCGCTTTTCATTTCCTCTCGATGAAACGTTAACGAGGTTAACGATATTCAATTTCTATGCATTTTTATCTTCTTTAAAATATTCCACGTTCGATTCATTCCTTCTTCTCGAATTACATCTCAAAATAAAAACGCTGTAAAAATCTTTATGGATTCCTTTATCTTCTTCCCCCCCTTCCAAACTTTTATAATTTTTAAAAGATTTATCGCGAAAGAAAGAAGGTTTAGATTCAAGTTCAGGTCGATGATTTCATCATTCATTGTTGACACAGTAGTAGTATCGATGATATCGGTTTCGTTAAATTACGCGGTTGGAATCTCGCAAGTTTGCCGGAAACTGTGCGCGAGGACGTATGGGCAAAATGGCGGTGCAAGAAAGGCTATAAGGGGACGGAAGTTGGTGGCCACCGTTGTCACGTTAAGTCGATCGAATTTATGTTAGGTTGGCCCCCGGTGTTATAAGCATCGGTTCGATTACCAACGTCGTCCTTGTATATCACTACTAACCGTTTGGAAAGTAGCATTTCTAAGTCGGCCCATTATCCTTGCGGCTGCTTGTTCAGCATCGCTGTCCTCGTCCACTCGTGAAATTTATTATATTTGCAAGGTTTCGACGAGGTTTTCCTTACTTCTTACTTGTTGTTGTTCGATCAACTCGTGAAATAAAAATATAAAATTTAGTAGAAGAAATTCTTGAAAATTAACGATGACACGCTTTACTAAGTTTTTTCTAAATTTATTGTATTGGTTTTTTTCTTCTTCTTGTTGTAACGAAATAATATGAAAATTGTAAGAGAAATCACGAAAATTAATAACGAAACTTTTTAATATTGAATTCTTTTGTTTATTAAATTCGTTGTCCACGAAAATAAAATTTATTATTGCTTTTCCTCTTACTCATTGGACATAATTCGAAATAATACAAAAATTGCAGGAAATGAATAATTTTGATATCGAATTTTTATCGTCCAGCTTAAGTTTTTTTTTACTTTTTAATCGATATCCGTAAAATGCTTACAATATATATTCATAATTCCTTACCAGTAGCAAAAATTTTTCCAGCTTGTAGATATCAAAGATAGGAAACAATTTTTCAAAGCGGTTCGCAAATGCGCAAAGGGTTTTCGAGGCGCGACGTCGAAAACGTTACCTTTTGTATCTTATCCCTTCATGCATATTTCAGCCTTTCCCTGCATAGTGTTTCGTATTTTTCCTCTTTCCCCTTTTACCATTTTCGTTCTCTTCCCTTTTTCTCTCTTCTTTCTCTTTTTTCCTTCTTCTTCTTCTTCTTCTTCTTCTTCTTTTTAGAAGAAGATAGAACCGTCGAACCTTTGCACGCCTTATCCTTTTCGAGCCTTTTTTTTGTCCACGTTATTCGATTTGCTTATTCCTCCGTCCATTCGTCGTTTCATTTCTTCGTCTTTTTTCCTATTGCATCCTTGATAAAATTCCAACAATTCTCGACAAACACCGAAATTCTCTCCCTCGACGTTTCTTTGATTTTAGCAATCGGTTCGCTCCGTGTTCAAAGCATTTGTCAATACGCATTCGAAATTATTATTCGTTTTGGAAAACAAGGATTTTGGATTTACACTCTGTACATCATAATTTTTGCCTCGAATTCCTCATTTCGGGGCTTTCTGTCTCGAAATCACGATCATTTTTCACGAGAACGAACGATTTTTAAAATAGAGCGTACATATATAGTCGAAGAATCTTATAGTAAATTATATCGATTCGTTTGTGTAATAATTCATAATTAATTTTCAATATTTGTGGGTTCAATCATTGGTCAATTCGATTTAAACATTACTTTATTCGTGAAGGTATTGTATTAATAGCATCCCAGTATTTTAGAAACTTGGTCCAATTTGAACGAAAAATTTCTCTTCGACGATTCCATAATATAAAAATATACAAATTGCAATTACTTCAAATATATTCTTTCAATCACTCCACCTGAGATTACTTAATAATTTTTAATTCACCATTCGAGGATCTAGCCAAATCGATTAGACTAATTTCCCTCGCGAACAGAACAAATATCAGGACACTGTAACCCGCAACAACGACATCATAAACTCTTAACAACAACGAATTAACCGTCAAAAACAATGGTCAATGGCTCGATGATAAAACTATCGAGCAACGAATCTCCAACGATTAGTTTCCGGATCGATGGTCAAAAAAAGCGTTTCGTTTGCAATCGGCCAATCGAAAGCATTAAACGAAAACGTATCGCATGATCGATGGGCCTGCGGTCGCATTAGCCAATCCGTGTTTCCGATCGACGAAGCTTGCGCTCGCCATTCCGTTTTTCGCGGGTATTAAATTAACCGCGACAATGGCTGTATTAGTCCCAGAGCTCGTTTCACCCAACGAGACTCTATCGGATCCGATTTGGATAGAATCGATTGGCTGGCAACGATCCAAAAGACTCGATCGATGGATGATTCGTTTCTTAGGGAAATTTCTCAGAGTTTACGCGCGATTTTCTCTTCCTCCCTTTTCGATCGAGGAAGGGAATGTGAACATGGATCATTTGAACATGGAACGATGTTTCCGCATGTTCGAGCTATGAATTAACGTCCACGCAGGTATAAATGATGGGGCGGACATCCTTCCTTCTCTGGGAACCAATGAAGCGAAAGGAGCTATCGATTCCTGTGGGGAGGTTTCTGCTGCCATTGGTCATTGTCGATAAGTAAAATCACAGTTTGAAACGAACGATGTACGCCTTGAACGCTCGTGAAAATTACGAAATAAAATTATACTGTCATACTCTTTTATACTCTGAGAATACGATTCTTGAAAACGTTGAGGATATGTATTCCTATATGATAGATAAGATACATTAATCGTTAATGACAGTAATGAATTTATAATATAGAAATAGTATGATATTAAGTTATGTTAAACGTATTCTGTAGCAAACGTGTCAAAGAGTGGCATCGATATTTTTCTTTTTTTCAAAATGTTAAGGATATCTTAGCCATTTATTCCTAATTTTAGATAATTTACATTAGTAATAGTAATGAATTTATAACATAGAGAGCACGATATTAAGTTATGTTCACTATTAAACGTAATATATGGATTATCATTATCGTGCTTTTACAGTAACAGCAAACGTGTCAAAGAGTGGCATCGATATTTTTCTTTTTTTCAAAATGTTAAGAATATCTTAGCTATTTATTCCTAATTTTAGATAATTTACATTAGTAATAGTAATGAATTTATAACATAGAGAGCACGATATTAAGTTATGTTCACTATTAAACGTAATATATGGATTATCATTATCGTGCTTTTACAGTAACAGCAAAGGTGTCGAAGATTGTCATCGATATTTTTTTTCTAAAAATGTTAAAGATATCTTAATCATTTATTCCTATTTTTAGATAATTTAACACTCGCGACTAACAATAGCAATGAATTCATAATTGTCAGTAGCTGTTATTAAACGTAATATATGGATTAGCACGTGCTTGACAATGGTTCAACAGTAATAGCTAGACATCGATATTTTTTTTTCACCATCATCATTTATATATGTACGTAGCATGGACGGAAACGAATCAATCTGTGCTACAATAAAAGCACTGATGTGGACACTGTGTACATTTTTAAACTTTTAAAAGCGGTTAGAAGCGTTATCGAGAAGACGACGAAGAAGCGTGTATCGATCGTGATCGAGAAGTTGGGAAGAAAAATGGAGAATTTGATCCCAGGAGGAGCCCGAGTTCGAAGGAGATCCGGTCACGAGATGCAATTATGATAAAGCTGAAAGCTTCTTTTAGGAGAGGTTTTCAACGGGTATCGCGGTCTCACAAAAGGGATGACTGCCGGGGCCGCGTTTTGACTCGGCCGCGTTTTAATCTATATCTCGCTCTCTCTATTTCCTGTTCCCTTTATTCTCTGTGCCTGACATGCGATGAGCTTTCGACTCTCGAGAACACTCCCTCTCGTGAAAAACTCGCCCCCCTCGTTACCACAGGAAGAATTCCTCGGGAATCGATACGGACGACCGATGAAAATTAATTTTAAAGTTCGACCGATCGAACTGGCCGATTTTCCATTAGCGTCCCACATTTTTTACGATATTTATCTTTTAATTACGAACGATTTTTTAATAACCTCACCGGATAAATTTTCCATTTCACGTAATTCTATCACGATATAATATTCTTGTTGTTCGTCTAACGAATCGTTTTTGTTATTTAAAGAAGGAAGCGTGTTTAAGATGATTTTTAAGATGATTTTTAAGATGATTCTATCACGATTTCATATTGTTATTGTTCGTCTAACGAATCGTTTTTGTTATTTAAAGAAGGAAGCGTGTTTAAGATGATTTTTAAGATGATTTTTTTTATAAGATAATTTTCGGTTTTACGTAATTCTATCACGATTTCATATTATTATTATCTAACGAAGCATGTTTTTAAGATGATTTTTCAGATGATTTTTTTATAAGATGATCGGATAAATTTTCGCTTTCACAATTTTTAAAACTATCTTCAATTAAAGAAATTACAATAATTTACTTTTAAATTCTCTTTCAAATTTATTTTAAAATAAATTATCCAAAAATTTAATTTATTGAAACTCATAAAAATCTTAAATATACTATATTTTGATTTGAATTACTATTATAAAAAATATCTTTAATCATAAATTTATTTAAACTATAAAAACAACAATACATAAATTAAACTTAAGTATCTCTTATCGTGGAATATCAAATTAATATACAAGTCTCTCTAATTAGATATAAAAAGCCGCCATGTTATTTAATTTTAATGATTCAACATTTAATTATTTAATATTTTCTATTAATTTTTATAATAGGGTATCTAATCCTAGTTTTTTACTAAATTTTTTTATTTCAATATTATAAAATTATAATTATTATTATTTAATTATAAATTTCACCTAAAATTAAAAAATTTAATTATAATATAATATTAATTTTATATTAATCTTATTAGTAATAATTAACTTATAAATCAAGTTTAACCGCTATTGCTGGCACTTATATTTATCTTTATTTTATATTAATTACCGAATTAAACTTTCATTTATTGTTTCAGAATTCATTATTAAATTACTTTTTTTTTATATTTTTTTTATATTTTTTTTTAAGATGATTTTTCAGATGATTTTTTTATAAGATGATCGGATAAATTTTCGCTTTCACAATTTCATATTGTATTGTAATTCTGTCACAATTTCATATTGTTATTGTTCGTCTAACGAAGCGTGTTTTTAAGATGATTTTTCAGATGATTTTTTTATAAGATAATCGGATAAATTTTCGCTTTCACGTAATTCTATCACAATTTCATATTGTTATTGTTCGTCTAACGAAGCGTGTTTTTAAGATGATTTTTCAGATGATTTTTTTATAAGATGATGGGATAAATTTTCGCTTTCACGTAATTCTATCACGATTTCATATTGTTGTTCGTTCAACGAATCGCGTTTGTTATTTAAAGCGAAAGGAAGAAACACGTGTTTTTTGCTAATTCGAGTATAAGAGATATAAATAGAATTCTTATACGGATATCGCGAAGCTTACATCGGAGAAATGTGTCCCCGGATACCGATCATTTGAGGTTAAAGAATGATATTCCCCCCCATACTTGAAAGGAAAATATCATTTTCTTCTGCAATCAACTTATAACCCAGCCGGGGGTATTACGTAAATGGAAATACGGGAATGGAAAAGAGTATTTTTCTTTCGAAAGTAACGTCCTACCTTTCATTTTATACTCTTTCCGAGATTATTTTTAATAATACTTTTATTCTTTTTTTTTTAATAAAATTGGCGATATTTGAATTATTAAACTATTTTTAATAAAAAAAAAATTAATAAAATTATTGTCAACGAAAAGTAAACGATAGACGTCAAGCTCGTTCCGTTAAATTTATCAATCCAACGTTCTCCAAGTAATGAAAATATTTCTTATTTATATATATATATTTATATAATTGGTCGAGTTTCTCTCAAAATCAATTCATTCAATTTTTTTCTCTATTTTTCTATACAAAAATAATTGTAAAATAATTCTATCGATGAAAATGAAGAAAATCGAAACGTCGAGGCGATTTTCTTTTCATTTAGCCTCGTTAATCCAGCGTCTCTTCGATTGGCCGACGTTGTCAAAGTGCCACGACTTAATTCTCCACGCTAAGAATTTCCCCTTCACGGACTATTTATTAAGGCGAAGCTACGTTCATGCGAAATTTCATTTCGTAAATGGCCTTGATTAGTATTTCATGGATCAAAGAGTGCCGCGTTAACAATCAACGTGGAAAGACGCGGCTCGTCGATATCAACTGGTGATATCGTAATTAGCAGTGTCGTAATCTCGTGTAGTGCCTCTTTCGGTCACTGGTTTTCTTCACAACACACGCCACGAGAAGCCAACTTTGTTTGTTCCCTGATGCACGTTTATTCATCCGGAAGAAATTAGTTGGATAAAAATTCTTTTATCCGTTTTTTTTTTAGAATTATTTCACTTTCCTTCGATGCTAGAAATGCTAGATGTATCATCGCTTTACGAAGAGACATTTTCGCGTGTCCAAATTCAGTTTAAAAATATATTTTATACGCGAGACATTGTATTAAAAATTTATGGGATAAACTATAAATTTTTTATAAAAATTTTTAATTAATTTTGATATTATAGAAATAATATTTTTTTTTTAATTTAAAAAATTCAATAATTTAATTAAATAATTATTTAAAGATTTAAAATTAAAAATTTTATTATTAAATAAAAATATATATTGAAATTTATAAAATATAGAAATAATGATTAAATAAGTAATAAAATATGTTATAAATGAATTATGCATGGATTTTTATATTATTGGATAACTTTATGTAATAGTAAGTGAAATTTGAGAGTTTATTTACTATTCAAAGAAACTACTATTTTTACATTGAAGATGAATTTTTTCGATAGAATTTCCTCGCAAGATACTTTTCTACTACTCGCTATATCCGTTCGACACCCGTTTCCCAAAATTCGTCGCATCGAGGAAGATTGAAAATCGTGGTCATCGGCTGCGCACGTACGTAGCCGCGGAATTATTCCAGTCGAGTGGAATTTTCCAAGTCGGATCGATATTCGGGGGCCGGACACGAATATCGTCGAGGCATTGTTCGAGGCCTGGAAAATCGATTAACGCTACACGCCTGTTCCCCCAAAGAGACCTCTCCCTCGCGTGACCCATATACCACCGTCCCGTGGAAAGAAGGATTCCGCTGTTTGCGACCAAGCAATACGATACAACTCCGCCCTTCTTTCGAAACCGTCTCCTTCGAGCGAAGGCTTAAGGCGGCATTGTCGCGAGCTCCAGCCTCTTTCGCCTTCGAGAAGAAGGGAAGAAGGATTCCAAGGTTCTATTTTGGCTGGAATACTATCCAACCTTATGTAAATTCGGATCAGGCGGTAGTCCAGCTTTGCCTCTTCTCTCGTCTTCCCGACGCCGCGCTCTCGCGTTTTCGTTGTCCACGCCATATCGGTTGTCCGGATCTAATCTGAACGCGCTCTTTGGTCACGTTCGTTCCTTCGTCATCAGGGATCGTGAAACTTTGCTGCTTTAAACTGCGTCGAGAACTGCGTCGTTTCGACGGATTAATTAGGAGACAAAGTGTGGAAATGGGGAATATTTAATAGTCGAATTGCTTCGATAAGTTATTGTTTGATACATAATAACAATTGCTGCAAATAATTGTAGTTAGCGGATCAGTTATAAAATGGAAATTTTGATTAGTTACTTTTTTAGCTTTCTTAAAATTCCTTAATAAATGCGTGGAGTGGAAAGTGAAAGTGGAAGATGTTTGGTTTCTTTTGAAGAAGAAGCTTGTGTGAGTGGAAATAACTATTGATGGATTTCATTATGGTTGATTGTGACGAAATTGCGAGGAGATTAGATATCGCGAACTATCTTTTCTACGTCGCATTTCTAAGTTTGTAAACATTTCGTTTGCGACGTCCTTTGAAATTAAAAGCGATATATTCGTATGTATGGAAATAGCCATGGATTTAATTATTTCGACGATTGTGAAGAGATTAGATTTTTCTTAGATTGGAATTATAAATTCAAGAAATCTCGCTTTGCGCTTTCTACTATTTTTACGTCGCATTTCTAAACAAGAAATATTCGAAACAGTTTGTAAATATTTCGTTTTTCGATGTTGTTTGAAATCAAAAGCGATATATGGGTGGAAATAGCCATTGATTTAATTATTGCGACGATTGTGAAGAGACCAGAAATTTTCTTATTGGAATTTCCTATTGGAATTATAAATTTAAAAAATCCACGCTCTGCGCTTTCTACGTTTCTACGTTTCTACGTCGCATTAAACAAGAAATGTTCGAAACAGTTTGTAAATATTTGAAATTAAAGAAGATATATTCATGTACGTGTGGAAACAGCGATCGATGGATTATTGCGACGATTGTGAAGAGATCAGAGATTTTCCTATTGGAATTATAAATTTAAGAAATCCACGCTCAGCGCTTTCTACGTCGTATTAAACAAGAAACGTTCGAAACTGTTTGTAAACATTTTTTGAATCAAAGAAGATATATCGTACGTGTGGAAACAGCGATCGATGGATTATTGCGATTGGATTTTATTTTTCATTTCGTTTTAGAATTTAGAAGAAAAATAAGTTTAAGAAAGGCGCACATATTTCTATTTACTCTCATTTCGAAGCGCACACGAAACAATTTGCTTGCGAGACGTGTAGGTAGCATTAAGATTGATGAGATGTGATATCTTCTCGCGCGAAGGCGCGCTTCGTTGCGAACGCTTACCCGATGACCCGCGATGTTTGTTGTTCCAATCCTCGCGTTAATAGATGCGCAAACTGCATGCATACAAATTGCGATCGCTTGGCCTAACAGAGATGACTTGCACGGTGATGTATGGCTGTCGAGCCACGTGGAACGGACGACCGCCTCTCCGAGATATTGCTGTCTTCCTTACACGTCTACAGAAATCTCGAAATAGCAAAAGGCGTAGATTCGAGTAAAATATTTCCACCGTCCGTGTTTCGTTACATCCTGGTAAGATATAACGTGCGTTCTATTTACGAGTTTGTTTGCAAGAGAGGAGTAATACGTTGCTTATAAAAAGAGAAAAGTAATTGGTTTGCAACGTAAAATTACAAATGGAAATTAGCTTAGTGAGATTCAAAGATCGGATTCTTTAAAATCTAATTTGAATATCCCGTTGCTCGCCTTGACACGAATCTAAAATCTTTCTCTTCTCAGAACATCGATCGAGTAATACGCCAATTTAAAAATACAACACGTTATGAAATTTAAACTAATTTATTTCGACGTAACCAACGTTCCAATCACACTTTCCAAACGTTTCTTTCGACGATCGCTGAAAGATTGCGGAAGCTCGCGTCATATATCCATTATCAAACCTCCTTTTCAATTAAAATTTCTCCATCCACGCCTTGTGCATTAACCTCTTCCCGAGCGAGCCCATTGAAGAGGACGCGAGCGAACCGCGTCCTGGGACGAAATCCGCCAAGAATTCTCCCCGCCCTTATAAAATTTTCAAGTTTCCCGCACCCGGGAAAATTGAACGGCGGGAAAAAAACTTTAAAGGATTTACTCGTCGCGACGACGTGGAAAAGTTTTGGAGAATCGATATTTTTTTTTTTCCGCTCGGTCATCGTGCTTCGTTGCGAAGGAAGAAAGGAAGAAAGGAAGAAAGAAATCGAAAAAAAAAAAATAAAAGAAACATAATCGCGAGGAAAGGATCGAAAATCTCTCGTCGAAAATCATTGGGATCGAATCGATGGAAAGGGAATCGGAGAAGGAAGGAGATGATTCGTTGGTTGGAGGGGGGGAGAGAGAATCGTAGGTGGGAGGGACGTTAAGGGCCATCGAGGATATTGCTGGCGGGGGTGGCGTTGCAATTAGACGAGATACCGAAAGGCAGGAATGGAAGAAACGGTATCGTAATTCGCGATAAAGTCGCTCGTAACGTTGAGATGGTTGTTCCGATTGTCGGGCGGACATTTTCGATGGGGCTCTCGGCCCAATGGCGTACCGGTTCGTGAGTGCGTCGCGCCGTTTCGTTCGATTGATTTTACGCCACTTGATTGCGGTTAACCCCTCTCCGCTCCAATTTCTTCAATCGAATGGAATTAATATTTTCCATTCATTGTACGCGCTAGTGGATAGATGCCTCGAGAAGGTATATCGATCGATGATGAGATGATCGCACGGGATTATTTTGTAGATCGAAAATGAAGAGTGAGAATGAAAATTTAAATTGAGAATTTTATCGTTAATTGGATCGAAATAATATTTTATAGATGTTTTCAGAGAGTTCAAGTCGAATATTATTGGTGATTTTTTTTTCTATATAAATTAAAAGTGTTTTTCTCAATTAATATTGCTATATTCGTGGTTTTCGAATGGAATGCCACGTTCGATATTTTCTTTGTATCGTGAGAATTCAGATTCGATTTGAGTCTATTTTATATCTGTCAATAATCAATGCATCAATAAACTGAAATGTGGATAAGCAACAAATATCCACGAATTTTCCTTGATGATGAAAATGATGTCTGTGATTATATCGTTAATTGGGATAGTGGTCGTTGCGAAAGAAGTACGTGGTTCAAACGGAAGAGCAAATGGAAGAAATTATTTTAGAAAGTTAAATTGACATTCGTTTAGAAGGGAGTGAGACGACCCCAGCCTCGGGTTAATCAATTAACGTCGAGTAAGTACATACTTACCGAGCTTCCGTCAAATTACCGAGCAATTAAATCCAAGTTGCACAGTTTCTAGGTGCGGAAAATTATTAATCGACCGTCTCCATTTGTTATTTATGAAACAATTTCAAATGACAAACACTTTAATTCCATACTTCACACGTGATACGATAAAACGATCAATCCTTCAAAAATAATTAATATATCATTTCATAATAAGTGGATTATTTTTGACAAATCGACGAAAAGAAAATCAATCCTAAAATATTATTATTACACCGTTTTAAAATAATTCCATGAAAAACAATGGATCGCGTAACGAAATCGTGACTATCTTTGGCACATCGATTCGATCAAAAAAAAAGAATTCTAAAATATTATTATACCGTTTTAAAATAATTCCACGAAAAATGGATTGCAACAAAATCGTTACTATCTTTGGAAACTATCAATTATAAAAAAAAAAAATCGATCGTAAAATACCGTTACATTTCGTTTTAAAATAAATTCGAACGAAACAATGGATTACGATCAATTATCTTTTGCAAATCGATCAAAAAAAAAAAAAAAGAAAAAAGAAAAGAAAAAAGATGGATGAAATATCGTTTTTTTTTTAAATAATCGAGGAACAACGAGTGGCGACAAAAGGATATCGTGGCCATCTTTGCCAAATGGAAAATTGTAATTAGAATTTGGCATTGGAAACAGTGTTCGGGGCCGGTGGCATTAATCTGGAGAATTTTCCAACCCTCCTCTTCCTTCCTGTTACGCAATTTCCCCCGTGCCGTGGGAAGCTTTCAATTTGAAAAATTAATCTTAGGACGAAAGCTCTGGTTGAGAGGCGGGCCATAGAGAAGGGACGGCGAATACGGAAAATTTAATTTGCTCGCGAAATACTCGAAAGATGTTCGTACGGCAGATTAAACCACGGGGAAGTAGTCAAAGGATGCTTGAAAACGGTTAAAAGGGTTCGCGACATCCGGCTTCCTCGTGTATATGCGGCATCTAATCTTTAGGAAAAAACACGGCCGGCCTCCGCCTGTTTATTTTTAATTACGAGGAAAGCTGTCGGCTCGAAACACTTTGTCATGGAGGAAAGGGGGAAAAAATACGATACCGGATTATTAAAATATTTTCGTTTTATATATATATATATATATAAATAATTGCATAGACGATAATACGACGGGGATCCATGACGTTGGATGGCAATCTGATGATTTGCAGATATATATATATTTTTTTTTTTATTTTTAATATTCTACATCGCGTAAAATTAATCCATCGATTTTTCGAAATCGCATCGTCGTTGAAAATTGAACAATTTTTCGACGAGATTTGATTATTTTGAGTCCCGTAACGAGCTCTCCGTGTAATTCCGCTCCGCGAAATTAGCCAGGTCTTTGAAAACGTAATAATACGTCGTTAGTCCGGGGAACAGAGGGAAAATGATAATATGGTTTAATCGAATCACATCCCTTTGCAACGATGACTTTGTAACCGTAAGGACGAGCCGTTATTCTCTCGAATTTTACGTAAACCGTGATGAGAACTGGTAAAAGTGTTTCGAAATAATAATATCACCATCTTCTCGTAGAAACGACATCCTCTAAATAAATACATATAGAGATTTGCAGAAATTTTATACGATTCTAGATAGAGAATATTCTCTGAAAACGATTCGCGATTAGATCAACCACTTCTTTATTAATTCAAATTTACTATACTATCGAAATAATTACTCTCTTTAAGAACGCGCGCGCGTGAAATTATTCTAAGTAAAAAATTAAAATTTCTCGATTATTTCATCACTTCATCTGGATCACTTCTTTGAAAATATTATGTTTGAAACAATATCCCTAAAGAAGAGATTAATCGATTTAAATAATAAATAAGATTCTTTATCGTTAACTCATTTCTTCAGTGAATAGAACTTTACACTTGATCGAGTTCTCCACGCGTACAGCAAAATCCTAGAACCGTAAAATTTCCTAGAACGAAGAATTGGCGCGACTTCAACTTTTTCCTCTCCTGGAAAATTCTTATCCCACGCCTCCGGAAACGGCCTATATTCCAGTGTTTCGTGCACGGCATAAGTTGTCCCATCTCTTGAGGATGAATATATCCTCCAAGTTGAGTGACGGGCCAGTTTCGCGACTGCGGCGAAAAATTTGGGATGGGACGTCTGTGCTCGAACGTGCAATCGATCGGAGAATCTGGAACGATGAGTTCAATCGGCTTACGGGATATTGGAAATGGAGTAGATTTTATATCGTCCCACGTTTGTTTTAATCTAGTAATTCCCTCGTGCCTCGTCGTCCGTATCTTGAGTTTTCCCCGCGAGCTATGCGATCATCATTCTGTTAAATAAAAAAAAAAAAAAAAGGAAAATACGTCGAGAACGTTTGTTTTAATCCAATTGCTCTTCTACGATTCCCAGTTTTCTGCGATAATTGAGATTTCCTTCGCACTCTAATATCATCGCTATATACTATACGAAAATTCAATCAACGAATTGTGTTATCGAGTGATATTTTTTTTATTAATATCATTTCAAAATGGTTGAAATCAACTCTTAAAGTTTTATATAACCTCGTAAAGTATAATATAATAGTACAAATATATAATAAAAATATATAATATAATATATAATAAATAATATATAATATATATAAATAATATATAATATATAATATATAATATATAATAAAAATATATAATATAATAGTACAAAATATATCAAAACGAGATCGTATACGAAAAAAAGAAAAAATAATAAAAATTTGTGGAAAAAGAAATCTACAATTTTCATTAAAATCGAAATCGAATAATTCCCAATGTAAGAACGCAACGAATATTTTCTCTCTCCTTAATCAAACGCGAGCGAATATTTCATCCATAAATTTATCTCTCCCATAAATGGGGAGAAAAATTGACGGGACCCCGTCGAAACAAAATCCGCTTTAGCGGCCACAAATCCTTCCCCCTGAAAATTAATTCCTCGAACGAGGGGGGCGCGCAGCCCCCTCTGAATCTCGTGGGGTTCGTAAGAGTGGCTAGCCGTGGTCAGTGCTTGGCGTCGTCGTGATCGATGACGGTCGTGATCGAAGTTGACAGGTGGCGGGCGGCCCGATTGCGGCTACATTATTAAACCGTCGCCCGTCAATGGACGGATATAGGTAGGCCTAATGCACGCCGGAATGTAATTCGTGGCAGGTTTGGGAACAGATCGTTTGGAGCGTGGCTGCTTTGCCCCGCGAAATTTGCAGATTGAGTCGAAACCTTTGGCCTGCTTGCATGGAGGTTTAATTTCGAATGTTGTTTCGCGCCCTGCACGGAAGATAATGTTTAATTTTCAGAAAAAATTTTCGTCGATTATCTGTTAAGGAGGTTCTCGTTTTTTTTTTTTTTCTTTTCGCGAATGAAATATTTTTTTATAGAAGATGTCGAGCTTGGATTTTTCTTTTCGTTAGTGGATTTAAATTTGAATTTCTGAGCTGAGTTTGTGAGAGAAGTTGAAGGAAGTTTCGAAGGATTAAATGAAAATAATTGAGTTTTTATGTAAAAATGTAGCAACCTTGGTGGTTTTTCTTCGATGTCTAAATTTAAGTTTGAACTTTTGAGCGCAATTTTGATGGAAAAGATGCGTGTTAAAGGGGTTTCGAAGGATTCGAATCGAGAAAGAATGAATCGAGCGATATTTAGGTATGAAAAATTATCTTTGACGATCAAAGCTGGTCGAAATAATACTTTTAAACGGATTTATTAAATTTTCAATTTTTATTCGATTATTGTTGTTGAAAGTTAAACTTAAAATGAGATGAATCCTTGCCACGGTTTGATATATAAGTTGCGTTAAATAATCCGACGAAATATCTGAAACTTTTTCAATATCTCCGTTTATGCTGCGAAATTAAAGTAACAAATCTTGTTGTTGCTTTAACAAAGTTTCGAAGCTTTAAAGTTAATTAAGCTCTACGTTCTATCCACGATGGTAAGGGACGGACGAAGGAAGGACGGAGGGGAAAAAAGGGAAAAAAAAAAGAAAAAAAAAAAAAAAAGAAAAAAAAAGGAAGAAAAAGTTAAACGAGTTCTCGTGTAGTGATCTGCAAACAAGCGAAGCTCGCAGAAGAGCAAAAGTTGCTTAAACAGTTCAGAATCATGATGCCATTACCTTGTAACTAAAGTTACATGCCATATGAAGTTTGTTCATGGCCCTTAAACGTAGTTGCACCTCGTTCCCTTAGATTACTCGATGCTCTTAGTACGCGAGCTCATTTAATTCACTTTTATCCTTCTCTTCGGTTTAATCAACTCGAGAATCCGACATCTATGAATCCGGAACAGTATAAAAAGAAGTACGTATTTTTATCTTCCCGCGATTTATCTTCGTTTAAATTGCACGAGTTTATTTCTCTACTCTATCGTTCTCGATTCGATGAGCGGACCCCCAACTTGTGTAGATTGCAAACTGTTAGCATAACGAGCGCATGCTGCGATAAAGGAAGGGGGCGAATTTAAATTAATTAAATAGGTACAGGAAACGAGTGTTTTTCCCTCTATTACGACCAAGTGTCTTATTTTCGACACTTGATCTATATTAAAAAAGAGAAATGGGAATAGAGGAGAATGTGCTTTGAGGATAATACTTTTTCGTAGAGATTTGAAATGGTTTTAGCGCGTAAATAGAGGGGAATTGATAAATTAAATATTCAAGATTATCTCGATACTTTTCGAGCAAATAGGTTATTAACCATTTTATTACCGTCATGTCGGTTGAACGGCGATTAAAGATGCAGTAAAACCTCGTAGATCGCGATAACAGTGTAATGGCGATGTAAAAAATAAATGAAGGTAGCACACGTTGACGAAACAGTGATATATGTTGATTGAACGTATAGCGACATAATTTAGTCGATGGTTATCGCCCTATGCCAGGGCGTTTTCAGATGGCGATCGAAACTCGTCGTTAGTATGCCGTATTCAGATCGTTTCACGGATAAGTAAAATTGTTACGAGTCGTTACGAATCGCAAGTACGACGATCCTCTTGAAAATTTTCACCCGGTTCGTTTTCAATTCTCTTCGAGAAAATAACAAGGATCCGTTTCCTTTTCATATCCATACCGTTAAATTTTCGTCGATCTGTAATAACTAAGGATCCTAAAATTCCTCTCCTTTTTGAAAATAAAAAAAATTTGACGACCGAGATGAAACCATCCACCGCGAAATTTAAAATGGACTTTTAACGAAACCGTTAGAGAATCGAAGCATATTTTTTGATTCGATTCGCGGCGTGGAATCGGTTTAGAATTCGCGAACGATTCGATTTCCCTGTCGAATAAAAGCTTGAGGATCGAGAGCGATAAATTGGGGACAGAGGGCGGTGGAGGCGGTATTGCGCGGTATTTTGCCCGTGGAAAACGGGGCGGGCAATAATTTTAAGTTTTGTCGCGCGGCCGCATTTGTTACAGTCAACGGTACGAGGCGAGCAATTTGTAACCTCGGCTGTACGTAACGTTACGGAAGCGTCATTACGCGTGTTGTTCTCGCGTCGTTTCGTGGAGATTTAATGAACGAGATGGACGATATAAACTTTCGTTCTCGCCCCCTCCTAACGATAATAACGCGGTTACAACGATGAAATTAAGCTTATCGATTTTGGCGGAATTTAATGCGAGCAATTTGCAGAACCGCGCCGATAAGCATTGGCGAAATACAGGGGAGGGAAGGGTTAACGCGTCCGTTAACTAGTTGTAAATGCTCGTGTTAAGCCAAGTGTATCGCTCCATTTTCATCGTTGATGGGTATCGATAAGATTAAACGCGAGTGATAAGATTGTTTTTCGGTTAAGAAGTTCGGTAAGAGGCGGTGATGAAGAAACAAATATTTTTGGAAAACAATACGCGTTTTTCCACACACGGGCAAAATTGTAGTGAATCGAGGCGAAATATAACTTTACTCGCTCGATATAAGTTGCGATATTAGTAGTATTTTATTATATATTAGTGCATAAAGGTAATAAGTAAAAGGCTTGGATAAATCTTTACGCGATCCGTTTGACGTCCACGCTGATGCGTCGTATTTTATCATCATTCTTGAGAATTCTATCAATTCTCCGTGAATTTTGTTTTCCGAAATATTTCGATGGATTCGATTCGATTCGTATTAAACGAGAATGATTAACGAAACGATTGATTAAAAATAGTGTAAAATAAAAGGTGCGCGCACGAGGCTTCCGCTATGTTTGATTTTATAATAAATTTCTTTTATTTTATTATATATTAGTGCATAAAGGTAATAACAGGCTTGGATAAATCTTTACGCGATCCGTTTGACGTCCACGCTGATGCGTCGTATTTTATCGTCATTCTTGAGGATTCTATCAATTCTCCGTGAATTTTGTTTTCGATGGAAACATTTCGATGGATTCGATTCGATTCGTATTAAAGGAGAATGAGAAACGATTGATTAAAAATAGTGTAAAATAAAAGGTGCGCGCACGAGGCTTCCGCTATGTTTGATTTTATAATAAATTTCTTTAATTAAATTCGTACGGTTGACATTTCCCGCGAAATGAAATAAAATAATATTTTCAAGCGTGGAAGAGACATACACGAGTGAAATACACGAGTACAAAAAGCAAATGAATATATAATATTTTTAACATCGTTTAATACGACGATTTTATATCACTACTTAACGCGAGTCGCAAAAGTAATAATAAAATGCGCAATTCGATTATACCCGATTATTAATATTTCGATAATTAATATTAATAACGATAAATTTAAATATTATAATAAGTGGACATTTGTACGCCATTGATTCCCATTTTATTCATTTATACAATTTTATAATATTTTCCCCGATCCGCGCACCGATCCGTGCAAATATTTATATATCGCGTTCAACGCGTGGACGATTAATGAATTTCGCCTCCCCACTCCTTATCGCGTATCATTTATATTACTTTTGCATCTTTCATCCACGTTTATTAATTCCACGATATTATTTTACACGCGCGATACAATATGCGATACCCATTCGACGTGCTGATAAAAAAAAAAGAAAAGAAAAAAATAACAATAAAACACTCTCGAATAATATATCCCCCGCGATTAAATTTATCTTCGTTTGATACGCGTGCCGAAAAGTCAAATATTAATCGCTAATATTAATCGCTCGATACTCGTCGCGATCGGAAGAAATTTTATCGCTATCCAGAAATCTGCTATCCAGATTCGTTCCCATCTCGTGAAAGGTCGCGATAGCCGCGCTAATATTGTACCCCTCGAATCCACCCCGAATCAGAGATAGCTAACGTTAATTACTTTCGTAATTAGTAACCGCTCCAGGCGTATGATGATGGTGGGCAATATTTCTTGCGGGAGAACGTATAAATCTAATAATGCAGAGAAATTCGCCCCAACCGCGTTAACTATTTCATCTTAATCGAGAAATTTTATTATCGCCTGCTTTCTTCCCAATTTTTTTGTTTTGCGTATCTCTTCATTCGTTGATGATATTTGAATCTCTGGTACGCGTGGATTATGGAATATAATCTCGAAAGGAAGGTGGAACACGCGATGAAAGGGAATTAGAGATTTTGTTTCTTCTTTTTTAAATAAATAATAAATGGAGAATGAAAAGGTACTTAATAATTCGATAACGATGTTGTTAAGATTTTAAAATGTAAATACGTGTTAGGTGAGAGTGTTTTTTTTTTTTTTTTTTTTTTTTTAAGGAAAGAGAGCGTGTTAATTTGGAGACAGTACCGCTGAATATCTGAAAGTAAAATATTTTGTCAAGGGAAGTAAAATTTCGTTAAGAGAGGGATTTGAAAGTATTTTCGTTTCGTCAAGTTTCTACTGTTTCTCCTCGCTTCGAAGAAGTTGAATTCTATCTAATTTAAATTCTTCTTTGATTCTCTTAATTTAAATGTAAATTATTTCGTCAGAGGAGAAGCGTTCGCAAAGGGAAGCGCAATTTTCGAATCCTTTTCTTTTACAGGGAACGTTTCACTCCTCTTTCGACCAACGTTTCTTTTTCTTTTTCCTTTATTTTTTCGTGTCAAGAAAAACGCTGTATACGATACAAAACACTGAATAAAATTTCAAAACATTATTTTCTTAATTAACAATTTATTACATTTACTAAATTATTTACTAAATTGTAAATCATATTTGTCTACAAAATTTATTTATAGACGACATAACAATCGTTTCGATTTCGCGTTGCTATTTTTTTCCCCAAACGTTAACGAAAATTCGCATAGTTTCAGATATAAAATCAGCAAGTTATTCCTCTGTTTTGTAGCATTCCTAAAATTTTCAACGCGTTCGCAAGCGAAATGAAACGGATAAAAAGGAGGAATTTCTCTCTCGAGATATTCCCTCGTGAAAATTCCACGTAGAGAAGCTCGAGTAAACAACAATATCGTAAAAAGAGGGGACGCGCAAACATTCGTTGCATTCGTTTCCTCCTTTCCTTTCCAATTACCACTTCCGATTTATGCCTCTGTCGCGTGGTCACTCTCGAGCATTGCCCGCCAAACACTCTGTTCGCAAACATTTTCCATCGCGTTGGAAAGAGAAAGAGAGAGAGAAGGAGCAAGGAAATGGGGAAATAATCGTGGACGATTTGTCAAAAGTTTTACGATGTGTCACGTTTAACACGTTTACACGGCTCTCGGCATCGGCGAGACCGTTCATCCCGTCTCGTGGAATAATTCACCAACCGTACGTATAACTTTTCGTTTTGAGATTAAATTTACACCTGGCTGCTATCTGGCTGAGAAACAGCCCGCGAAAGGTAATCGCGATTCAATATTAAATACCGACGTGGACGCGCGTATATCTTTAAGGGTAGTTTATATCGCCGCGTTATTATCCGGTAGTTTATATGGCGCGTTATTAACCGAGGCAAAATATGAGCTCGGCTGCCAACACCGATAATTCTTTCCTTTTATGGACTAGACTTGGGATAGGGGTTGAAAAATGTTGTCGAAAAATGTCGAATAATAGATACCAGTTTGAACGCGAATTTTCCTTCGATCACCACGCGACGACGTTGCGCGTTTCAACGTTGCGCCTGATCGATTAAAAGAAAAAGAAAAAAAAGAAGAAGAAAAAAAATAGGATAGTACACCACTTATGCGCCATTCGTAGCAACAACAAGTCCCATAGAAAATTCTCATCCCTGTTTGGGTTACGATAGGACTTGTGAAAGTCTCTCGATGCAACGAACAAAGTTTTTCGCGGTGATTTCGCGCTGGAATACTGAGGGGGGATGAGAGGGGAGAGCAATATTTTTATCGCTTTCCACGGTGGTGAGAACGTAACGGGCGCAATGCATGACGGAGCGACGGGGTCATTGACAATAATAACAAGGTTTTTATCGACGCAATTTTCCACTGTACGAACAACCCGGTTAATTTTTCCTCGCGGCTCGGAAAATTCGGTGATCATTGACGTTGCTCTAAAACGCATGATTCTTCTCGCTTCGCGAACCATCGTCATATGTATATGGCGTGGGACATGAAAATATGTTTGCATACGTTTCTTTCGGATGAATGTATTCATGGGCAATCATCGGTGATTTATTGGACAGCTGTGATGAAAATTGTTGTATTGAATAAAGTTGTTTAATTTCGAAGTTGAAGTTCGAAACAGAATTTTTTTTTTTTTTTTTTTTTTTACGCGATGATAAATTTCTCTTCGATCGATTAATATAGTTAGAACTCGAACTTTTTTCAAATTAAAGGCTTAAGATAACTTTTAGATCAATTTATCACTGGTAAGATGGTTTCAACCAATATTCTTCCAGAAATAAATGTATCTATCGCTCTTGAATTTTACTAAACCGTATTAAAATTAGAAAAACTTTGGACCGCTATAACTCCGAAGATATCGACTTCCGGTGAACGAATAAACGATCATTAGAAGCGCGAAACCTTGCCCTTTAAAACACTTTTTGATTTATTTCGATACGACTTTTAGTTGCCGAGATATCGTCGTGTAAAGAAAAGGATAATTTTTAATCGTTTACTATTTTCCTCCTTGTCCCTTATTCGGATCTCTCGCTCCTCTCACTGACCTATCTCAAACTCGAGATAAAGAAACATAATAGCGATTCCTGGAAGGATGTAGTACTCGTTTCTAAAAATAAATGTAGGTCGCTCAGTCGCGGGCCCATTCATAACTTCTTTTCTGTACGAAGCGCTACGAAAACTTTGAATCCTTATATCTCGTCAACCGATCGAGATATCGGGACGAATCAAAAAGTAATTTCAATGGCATGCTTCCCTCTATATTCCGAGTAGATTTTTATGACAAAATTTATAGTTTTCCTTTACGATCCATCATGATTTATCATTTTTTCCTAGCTTCGATATATCATATTATTTTCACTACATTCATCATTGAATATTAATTTCATCGCTCGTACTTCGTAATTATTTACACTTTGAACTTTACACCAGTTCTTTTAATCATATTCTCTCGATAAATAAATCAATATATATATATATATATATTATATTTGTGTACATTCCCTACGTTCGTAATTAATAATTCTCACGAGCCATGATAGAAGAATAACAATACGTAGCAATAACAATTTCATTAATCTTGTTATTACCGAGTTTATAAGTACGGAAGCGGGCGAAAGATTTTACGTGGGACGTGATATAAAATATTTTAAACAAAAATAAAACGTCGCGTGAGCTCAATTTTCAGGCTTGGGGACTCGGCTCGAGAGAAATATTACGTAATAATATTCCCAATTAAAATCACTTTATCCGCGAAAATCTGTCCCGATTCGCGCCGCACCGCGCAATCGTGTACATGTGCGCTCGAATTTTAATTATTTCGGTTACACGGGGCGCGCCGGGGCTGCCTGTTTATCCCCCTCCCCCCGTCTCGAAACGATCCCGCCACCGGAGATAATTAAATGTGGATTATCTGACGCACGTTCGACCGCCCCGTTCGTCCGCGCTAATTGGGCCAGAAAGAAGACAGTTATCGTTACCGCCGGACGGTAACAATATTTCGCGATAACGAAGCAGCGCGGTAACAGCTCACCTGGAGCAAATTATTAGTACGACGACCCTTAACCCTTTCTGTACCGCGCTTTCCTAGAACGTAGTCACTATTTATGGAGTACATATCCAGTGAGCCATTTCCATTTAATTCCATGAAATTTATGGAATGTAAACGAATGATTTTTTTTTTTTTCTAACTAGCTTAATCGTTATTATTATTGTTTTTGAAATAAGAAATAGAATTTTCGATTTATTAGTAACAATAATAAGTCTGATATCCGAGATGGGGATTAAACCACGTATGAAACGAAGAGTTAATAGAGGAAGAAATTTTTTATTCTATTCTATATACGTAAAAATCGTATACGTAAAAATCGTTTTCAGATTACCACGTACTTTGTTCCGAAATGAAAGGGATGAAGAGGGAATTTGTATAGGTATGTACGAACGCGAAATGAAAAATGGGCACGAGTGCGAATGAAATACAGGGTGAGATAACAATCGAGAGGGGAATTGCTATAAACAATGAAATAGAAATAAACACGATCGAAATCTGAGGGAATCTCGTTGTTCGTTATCTATTTTACAAAATTATTATTGTATTTTTAAAAATTAAATATTATTAAACAATATCTTTAGACGGGACGAGTTTGTCTCTCGTATTAAGCTCCCATCAATTTAAAAATGTAACACAGTCATGTGACAAATATCCTTTCGCATTTTGTATATATATCTCCATGGATGGAATTTAATTCCGTCACGTCTCGTAAAATTTATCGTGCATCGGCCATAAATTATTCCACGTTTATAAAGAAAAAGGGGGTCACGAAAGTGTCGTAAAAATTGCAATACTTTTGTCATAAGTTTTGTTTAAAAAAAAAGAAAAACCTATTACAATTACACCTTTCTTAAACTTAATCTCCTAAACCATCGACCATTGTTGTAAAATAGTACTCGAACTACTTTTCGAACTTAACATCGAGTATACTTTTACGCTCGCTTCTTACATCCAATTATCCACGGTACAATTCTCTTATCGATCGACTCGAACTCTCACAACAACAACAACAACAACAACAACAACAAGAGTAAAACACCTACGTTTCTTTTCGCGAGAAGAAACTCTCCAACAACGTGGTGCTACGAGGCTCAAACAACCGTTTCAATACGGAAACTTAGCCACTAGACTTGTTCTCAGTAACGAAAGGGTTAACTATATTTTCCCCAAACTCTCTCTCTCTCTCTCTCTTTCTCTCATTCTTTTTTTCTCTTCCCTCCCTCCTCTCTTCGGTTCCGGGCACCGGCTGTTTCCGGGTTTCCTCGTTAAATCGTAAGACGCAACAAGTGTTGGACGGATTATGTCTCGAGGCAAACAAATGAGATCACCGTGCCAGGATAATTCTTCGTCCGGTTAATTAATTAACTCGGGGGGTGGGTCGTTTCGTGCAACCGCCAGAGCGCTTCGCGATCCCGTGAGGATTGCCTTTCTCTCCGCTGTTCGGATCGAACAACCGTGATTGTTCAACGGATTAATTGCGGCTGTATCGCCAGCCCGCGATATCCTTTTTCCAATCGGCTGAATTTCCAAACGCGTTTTCGTTATAAATCATCCTTAATCGATACGAATCGATTACGACGAAACTCGGTGAAATAAAATATTATCAGAGTTTTTTTTATTATCGAAAGATCCCGTTGCTCGATAGATTTTCTCTTTATCTGGTAATTTATTCAATATTTTCTCGGGCAGAGCTCTCGATATTTTAACGGTTAAACGAGGTTTTATTTTTTGGGTAAATATAGTAATAGGTATGCGCTATATTTGTTGATCGAATATTGCACAAATGTTACGCGTAATGCGCGTTACGGATATATCAAGGCTAGGACGGTAGATGGCGATGAGTGTTATTTCCGATGAGTGCGATTCCTTTCGTTATTCCTATCTGTATACAACGTATCATTACGAGTGATAAATTTGTAACGAAGAGAGTCGAAAAGAGTTAGCCAGTCGCAGAAACTATAATAAAACTGTTCACGTTTCCTCTACATATATATATATATATATATATATATATATATATATATATATATATATAACATCCACGCAATTTGAAGTTGGTTTCGAACTTAAAAGTTTGCTTACACTTCGTGTTGGCCGGTAATGAACCGGAACTTCGAATCACGAAAGTCGAGTTACATTAGCCAAGGAACTACTAGCTACTTATCCTCTTACTTATACAGCTTCGGTTTAAGCGTGCTGATCTTTAAGAAATTCTGCCTCGACGGATTAGAGTGGTGTACGCGATGGAAATTTAAAAAATTTCGTTTCGAAATTTACTTTCAAATACCTTTAAAGCAGATTAAAATCTTCCGCCCTGTTCAATGATTGAACAATCTGATCGAGTGACAAAAGTACAAATCCGTGTCGTGCGCATCCTTCGATACGACGAGCGATTACCAATCCCTTCCCTGTTTTCTACGCAAGCGACACGTAGACGTAGAGAAAAAGCGACACGTGCACGTGTCCAAAGGAACGAGAACAATTGCTCGCCTCGAGTCGCGTTAATCTCGCGATTGTCTACGGTTTACAGCGGCACGATGTCGTTCGAACGCGACAGCTTCGAGTCGGTTTGTCACGTGGTCCCGTGCGCTCGTCCGTGCACTTGTCCAATAGCGTTCTAACAACCGTGGAAACGGGAACGAGGTTGTTCCTCTTCCTCCGCGTGTACGTGTATACCCGTAAGAAGACTACTGTCGCACATTGAACGAGCGGCGTTTCTTTTGTTTTCCAGGCAGACCTGTCCTGCCAGAACACGAAGCAGACCGTGGGCGCGATTTATACGCGCACGAACTTCGTGACACTGAAATACGTCACCGACTCGTGGGGCACCCTCTCGAACGGCTTCCGCCTCGTTATCACCGCCGTCAAGGATCCGAGTGAGTACATTTCTCCATGTGATAATTCCTTTCTACTCCTTTCTACTTTCTTTTTTTCTAGCAATCGTGCTTCCCTTCGTTTTTTTTAAAGACGCGTTTTTTAAAAGAGGTAGTTGAAATCCTTTCTCTCTCTCTCTCTCTCTTTCGAAAAAGAAGAAGAAGAAGAAGAAGATGGTCGATTTTTGAATTAACTTTCGTTTCGCGTTATCGCATTCGATGGAAGAGCGAGTCGAGTGAGATATTGTTCGTACTTGTTGGAGATGAAATACTTGGAAAAGATTATTCGTCGCGTGCTTGCCGCCTGCGTGCAACGCGATACGCGGGGAAAAGTTTTTGGCCGTTTCGCTAAGTAGAGACGTTAAGTTTTACTTACGGAATCGTACGGGCGCCCTGTTTGTTTCGCTCGAGTTTGTAATTAAAATTTATACCGATGAATTTTTCATCGTTCTAATAATATTTGTTCTAATAATTTTTGAAATTTTATCCCCTTTCGAAATTTCGAAAGTTTCGTTGATTTGCGACTATGATACATCCCATCTGCAATTTACGCGATTTACCGCGAACAAAAGAAAGGAGATGGAATAATGGCTTCTTGCAAATTGAAGTTGAACCAGGAGAAGATGTCTGATTAAAGAATGAAATGAACCGCGAAGCTTTCGTTCCGTATGACTTTCTGAAAGGAAATTAAACGACGGTCCTCCCATCTTACTTCAATTCGTGAAAGCGAATTTTTTCTTTTTTTTTTTCTCTTTTTTTTTTTTTTTTTTTTCCTTTTGGAGTATGTTCTACTTCGGTTGCCTCGATTTAATGAAGTGCTTAATGCACCGTGATTAAGAGAACCGGCATGGACGAAACACTTTATAAAATAGTCTCCACTCTTTCGATAATAACGGTATATCTTCCCGTTTTCGCGTCATCTACCAAGTTATATATATATATATATAGAGAGAGATGGTCTTGAGAGTTTAATCTCGTTAATGCTTTTCACCAGTAATTTCGATAATTCAGTAATTTATAATAAATATATTACAATCATGCTACAATCGTGAATTTAAAAAGAGTATTTTTAAAATATTATATATATCATATTTAACTAAAAAATATACATAAATCTAATAATTCAAAGTTAATAAAAAACCGAATTCTAGAAAGATCAAAGTTTACTGCTTAAGTTTATGGAAGATTGAAATGGAAGAAGAATTGATGAAATAATGTTCTTGGAAATTTTTCCAAAATAAAATTTCCGTGGTAGGGAAATTTCTTTTTCCAAATGGGCTCCCTTAACCATTCAACCTCAACCCAACGTTCTTATCTCCTATCCTAAAGTTAAATTACCCGAAGCATCGAAACATCTGCAACCATTTATCCATCGATCGATGGATAAGCCATCGCAACGAATCGAACGGATAAGCCTGGCCTGGGAAAAGGAGAAAGAGGGAGGGGGGAGGGGGGCAATTACGAAGTAGCAAGGACAAACCGTGACGGAATAATAAATAAAGCGGTAATTATAATTAAACGTGGGGGTGGGGAGTAAATGAAACGGTAAATTAACGAAGCTTCCTATTAACGATCCCCAAATTACCGGCCCGCTCGTTATTTCGCGTCGTGGTCTCAATGCTCTCTCTGCCCGGTAATTTTAAATTAACGCCAAGCCGAAAGATAATACCGTCATCCGCTCGTGTAAAATCCCCCCCTCCCCTCCCCCTCTCTCGGTGGAAACTCGGTAAGATCGGTCGAAAATCCCGTGGAAATTCCCGTGCTCTGTAGCACCGCGATAAATTAAAGCCAAACTCGCGGAATTTATTTCCCCTATCTCTGTCTCTCGCGAAAAGTTGGACTCGAGAGTGACGGAGGAAAGAGAGAGAGAAAAAATAAACCTGGTTGTTCGTCGTATCGTATCCAGCAACTGCCAACTGCTTGCATCCCCTCACGCGTAATTGGATAACGCGCTTCTCGCGTTAATCTTCTTGTTCTTCGATGTTTCTTTCGATGCTTAGATACGATTATACGCAAGATCGGGACGGAGTGGGCTCTGCTTGAAAATTCCAATTTTAATTTCTAATTTTAATTTCTTTCGGAAGGATGCGAATTAGGGGACAAAGGTGACTCGATTCGATAATTTGAATGGTGATTATGCGTGTAAATAATAATGTTATATACGCGTGTCACGCGCACCTGTGCGACAGCTACGACATAAATTGTTATATATAAAATATTGTTGCGCAACAAATTGAAC
Source organism: Apis laboriosa (assembly GCF_014066325.1). NCBI lineage: Eukaryota > Metazoa > Arthropoda > Insecta > Hymenoptera > Apidae > Apis > Apis laboriosa. The sequence continues at coordinate 2,080,772 of NW_025223180.1, forward strand.
GTTTTGGCGAAATTAATGAAAACGTACGGTATTTAAAATGACGTAATATTCGGTATATTGTTTTGCGCTGCGTGGAACAACGTCGGTGTGTCTCGAAGTATTATTTATTATTTTAGAGATGCCGTGAGAAATTTATGGGATGGATCGTTTCGAAATCGTGCTCGAAATTGTAAATGAATTTGTGAACCCGGTTTCATAAATGTTTTATGGATCGAAGATGAGATTTAAAAAAAGAAAAAAAGTGTGTCAATCGAACGAGATGAGATTTCTCTCTCTCCGATACAAAATTTCCCTTCGCTTGTGCGGGGAAACGCACACGATGGAAATTCTGTTTATTTTACGAATTATTAATAGTTGTTGTGAAAAATGTTCGGCTCGTATAACAATCGTGGCAATGAATCAAGAATTCGGTATACGCGTTTTAACACATACTCTTTAAAATTCGCATATCGGTTGAATAATTCATGACACGGCACAGTGAAAACTCCATCCCCTCTTAACGATCGGTATTTAGTTGAAATCGTTCGTCGATGGAATGTATATATATCGAACAAGAAAACGTTTTAAACGAAACAAATATTTTCACGTGTGAAATTAATTAACGGCGGAATTTAAACACCTTATTCTACAAGTGAAATTTATTATTTTCAAAGAATCGTTTTTNTTTTTTTTTTTTTTTTTTTTCATTCGACACGAATTTTAATCAAGCTCACGCAGTTAAATCGAATCGAGAGAGTGGATTTGTTTATCGTTCGATAAATGTAACGTTTGTAGATTGTTTCAAAATGTTTACATTAGTTGGACGAAGCAATGGATGGATATCGGCCGATTTTCGTTTGGCGTGAAGCATCTCCGTGTGCTTTGTACGTGATGCAATTCGAGAAATTCCAAACTGTCTGGAATCACGAAAGCTCCTCCTCGCCCAGACATGACAGGATGCGTTTCAACGCGAGCAAGGAATTGTTGTAGGCAATATTAGCGCGATCCAATGCGAGACCGTTTTGCAGTTTGTACCGTGATGGTATGTTGCGTGGAGAATTATAGGATTTTCACGTGTTCAATGCCTCGTGAAATATCGCGATTTTCCAAGCGGACGATGCTCACGATGGATGATCAATTAGAGTAGATCCACACGATCTTTAAGAATATTCTTTTTAATAGAGTTGGTTAATTTAATCGATTTAACCGTTTGTTAAAATATTTCTTTTATATATAAGTTAATATTTAACAACTTTTTTCCAATGCATCTTATCCTATGGTGGAATATATTTTTATTCAGCAGCGTTGAAAATTTTAACACGCGGTTATCGGATTATTAAGTCGATGCATATCGTTACATTCTTTTTTTCATTTTCATTATCAAAACATTTGTACGCGATATCGAACAGTGCAAGGATTTAAAAAAAAAAAGAAAAGAAAAGAAAAAACGAGCTCGACTATCGAGCGTGCTTACGAAAAAAGGGAGAAAGGAAAAAAAAAAAAGAATCATTAAGAGGCGCGATGGATTTTCGGTGGAAGCCGTTTTAATTGAAAAATCAATCCGAGGAGAGGCCGAGCGTATCCGAAGCTAAGCCGGCCTGCCATCGATTACCTATTTTTCACGTAAAGCTTTTCATACGATGCCTATAAAACACTGCATTAACGGAATAATTTGTCCAAGTCCCGGCGAAAGAGAGCAAGGAAGAGGGTTCCCTATGCAACTGGATTTCGCATCTGGCGACGGAAAAAGTTCGGCGGGAGAGAACTATTAACAATCTCTATGTAACTGGCGAATTACATAGGGGATGCCGTCAATTTTATTCCATTTTATCCACGCGAATGAGGCAGGGAATATCGGCGAGCTTCGTTCACCACGTGTTTGTTCACGCGAGTTTTGCTTGACTTTTGATGGCGGTGCTCGCCCAACCTTTTGAAATTGTTGCGCACCGCATTATTTTCCACCGGCCACCGCTTACCCGTTCTTCCACTTTTGGACTCGATCCATATCCACATTTTTTCCTTTTTTCTTTTTTTCGAATATGCATTCGTTTTTTCAGAATGATAGATAGAAGGGAGGTACGAGACACCGTTGTTCGCCCATGTTTTTATATATTGAAATTAAAGAAATGAAAGAAGCTAGAGAGAAATTGATATGGGAAGATATTAAATCGAAATGAAAATGTTCTCTATGCTTTGAAAAAAATTCCATGCGAGACCATGCGAGCCTTGCAATTCATTTGAAAGACTAAGTATGATCAAATGACGAGCTTATAAAAATATCCTCGTTAAATCGCCTCCATAAATTCTGACTATGTAGATGAAAACAACTAGAATTGAAAAATTGAAACAACTCATTTCTACCAATTCAAACTCGAACATGTTAAAATACTTAATCTCATTAAACTATCTCCACAATTTTTCACGCGTCGCTATTAAATATATATATATATAATATATATAAATTAAGACAGATGGAATTGAAACGAAAAAGCAATTTTCCAACCATCAAATTCGAATATTATAAAAATATCTAACCTCGTTAAGCTATCTCCTCCTCGAGCAACTTTTGATGCGCCATTGAAGCCGTCGTAGTTTCCAAGTTGTCAAAGATGGATCGCAGCCAGTTTAGACGGTTCCATCCTATTATTCAAAATCAGGCGGTGGAATCTATCGGCGTGCATCCGCATAACAGATGATCGTACAAGGGTGGTGGAAGCGGCGCCATTAAAACGCCATCATCAATCAGAAAAGTCGCGGCAAAGAGCCTTCCTTGCCGCCATTCGCAGCCGGCCCTCGATAAGACGCGGCGACATCTTCGACGAGTTGTCGGCATCCGCGCCGAAGACAAACGACGGACTCTTCGAATCGGCGCGCGCGAAAAATAAGGGATGATTCACCTTCCATTCTCCGCCATTTTCTCTCCTTTCTGCGCCACAGACAGAGAGAGAGAGAGAGATATTTCCTCCCCGCGGAACTTCAATTCTTGGACTTCGCGTTCAATCTTTCCCTCCTCCCCTCTTTTCTGTCCGCAGCTATCTATTCCACGCTTTCAATATCGCGGATTCGTTCTTGCGAATCGATTCCGCTTGTCCTCTTTCGCGCGTGTATATACAAGGAGAGGATACAGGGGGAGATATTTGTCGAGGTTTTGGCTCGAGAGATCGTGTAAGGGATGGTTTTTTTTTTTTTTTTTTTTTTTTTGTTTTGGAAACGAAAGCGAAGTTTTAATTTAATTTTATCGATTTGTCTTTTGCGTGTGAAAATATCGGCAGGCGGAATAATATAAATGTGGGTTTTTTTATTTGTAAAGAAAGATAAAGATCGATAGTCCAGGAAATCAATTAATCCCTGCTATCTCTTCTGCTCGATTCTTTTATTTCGTTGCCAATCAATCTCTGCGGTGTTATTGTGCGGTTATTGAATCAATCTTTACTTTTATCGTACGAACATGAGTAAATACAATGATATATATATATATTTTTTTTGTTTGGAAAAATAAAAGTTGAAAAGTAATGAAAATTTCAGCCGGTTTATCGATAAAAATTAATCAACGAAATTAATAACAATAGAAAGATATAAATGTAAATATGATCAATAATAATAATAATATTAATCAAAATTAAATTGGTATTTTATCGATCGCGTTGCTTGTTACTTTTTAAATTTTTTATTTCATCACGAGATCCAAGAAATCCACAATGGACTATGTAATTGCTATGAGAATTAATGGATTTCAAGATCTCGAATGAGTTTATCCTCGACAGAGATCATCCAACAACGATCGCGTTAATCGAGGATGTGGATCGATGGTTAAATTAAAATCGAATTATCTGTCTACGGTCGAAAATTTACGAAGGGAATTTACGAGATCAGATTGTGATTTGCATCGTTCAATTATTCTTTCTCTCTCTCTCTCTCTCTCTACGCTTTCTTCTCGAAGGGTAGAACATTACAGATTCGTGCAAATATTTAAAATTAAATTTCGGGTGAATCGAATTATTTGATGAGAAAATATAAGCGAAATGATAAGTGGAGAATCAACATATATCGAGTACAGAGTATCGTGATCGTGGAATAAAAATATAAACCGGAGTAAAATTTAATAAAAATATATGTTTTGGCAAGGTAAATAGTCGCCGATGAAATATTATTCCTCTTCTACATGACTGAAATAAATTGTAATCGATTTTATTATTCCAAGCGTTTGTTTAGTAGAAGGAGAAAAAAAAAAAATTCTATTCCATCGAAAATTTAAAAATATTTAATAAAAATTTCACGGGGAGCGAATAACGATAATTAACTTCTGGGGAAAACTTAGTCCAAGTTAGTCCCTATTTATTTTCCCTCGCGTTATCTTTCGGCTTATGTAAATTACTTAATCAACGATTTACTAAATATCTTCCGTTAACATCTTAAATGGAAATTAACGGCGGGCCATGAAATTATTACGAAATTTTCATCGAGTTGTTGGCCATTCGTTCTACACCAATAATTAACATTCTTGCCCCTATAATTTTGCCCCGCGATAACGCGAATAACTTCTGTTTTTACAGTGAGACTTATCGTTCCTCATTCTCTATCGTTGTAAACACTATAAGCTTTTCCTTGTATATGAAGAAATATGTTGCACAAGGTTGTTACAAAGGATGATAATATTGCAAGATAAGCAGAGTCGAGATTGCATCGATCCCGGCGCGCGAGCGCTGTAATTTAGGATCCCCATGTTTTTAATTTCCTCCACTGGAGAATTTATCCTTAAATTTATCCTTAATTTTTCTTTTCGAGGGAACTGGCTCGCTGCGCTTCGCGATATTATCTCGAGAAAATGAATCGAGAGTTCGAGAATTACGAGATATTCGCCGATTCATCCTGCGCGCGATAATCCTTCCAACGTAGTACTTCGACTACGATGCCGAACATACAAGAATCGTTTCAAGAAAAAAATCGATAAAAATCGAGAAATAGAAATACGATCTTCGTATCCTTAGATGGAAAAATAAAAATAAAAGAAAAGAAGGGAAACGCAATCATTTAGAACTATTTAGAACTGGAGAATTTATTCTTAAATTTATTCTTAATTTTTTTTTTTTCAAGGGAACTTATTGCTACGATATTATCTCGTTGGAAAAATAAAATAAAAAAGGAACGATCATTTAGAACTGGAGAATTTATCCTTAAATTTACCCTTAATTTTTCTTTTCGAGGGAACTTACTTGCCACGATATTATCTCGAGAATTACGAGATATTCGCCGATTCATCCTGCATGCAATTCCCATGTACCTCGATTCCCGAAACCTCGATACTGAATATACAAGAATTGTTTCGAGAATTTTCGATAAAAGTCGAGATAAGTACGATCTTCCTATCATTCGAAAAATAAAATAAAAAAAGAACGATCATTTAGAACTGGAGAATTTATCCTTAAATTTACCCTTAATTTTTCTTTTCGCTTGCCACGATATTATCTCGAGAATTCGCCGATTTATCCTGCGCACGATTATCCTTCCCACGTAGTACTTCGATTACGATTTCTCGATACCAAACATACAAGAATTGTTTCAAGAATTTTCGATAAAAGTCGAGATAAGTACTTCCTATCATTCGATGGAAAAATAAAACAAAAAAAAAAAATAAATAAATAAAAAGAAGAAAATAAAAAGAAACAATCATTTAGAATCCACCCGTTCCCCCATAGGAGAGTAGAAGAATGGCAAAGGTATCGTGATCTCGACCAACGGATACGAGTTATCGATGAATTCTTAGCGATTCCCCGAGATCATGGGGGAGGAAGCAATCCCTCCAACATCTCTGGAGGATAGTTTTCCCATATTTCATCCCCCGTTCATTTTATACCTGGCATAAACTGGCCCGTTGGATTCTTTCTTCTTAGATCCATTAAAGCTCGTATCGCTTGTATCTCGTTCCAGGATCAAATTACCGGCCGGGTATCTCGGAATGCCCGGTTTGTGATTCCGCGCACTTTTCTCCAAAGAGGAGGAGCAGCGAGGAGGGAGAAGTAAGAAAGTAGATAAACAAGGTGGAAAGGATATTCGCTATAATTTCGATACGCTGGTGGAATCTGGAGGATTCGGGGGAAAGCTATCCGCGCGCCGACACGGTCTCCGCCTCGACTTAATTGACTCGGACTCTCGAGGATTATCCTATGAGTTTCGCTTTGGCCGAGGCTTAGTCCTTTGGTTTAAGAGCCAATTCGGATTGTTGTGCACATCGCGCTTCGGGGACAGGCTAATCTCGAACGGATGTCGCGAAAGACGCGCGAGGAATTAACCATGGTGGATGATGGGGAGGGGAGGGTATTGACGAGAACTGGGATCTTACACTTTGTCTCGGGAAAAATTTGTCCCGAGATAATTAATATTTTCGTGGATGAGCATTCATTCGGAATATTTCAGAACAGAAACCTGTTGTGGCCAGCGAATTTAATTAAACGCGTTCGCGTAAAATCTTTACGTGTTATTTCGTTTCCAGCCAACTTTTTAACGATCGCATTGTTGTCAGCGAATTATATTCTTCCAACGAGCAATAATATTTCATCAGAAATATTATTGGATCGTGCCACGTGAAATTATTAATCTTTTGGCTTTTCTAATGATCCTTTCTCAACGAGATTCCAATCTATATTTCATTTTTATGAAACTTTATGGTGAAGAGATTCTTCGAACGATTCTTACAGCTTCTCGAATATTTTATTTTTTAAAAGAATTGTAAATGGCGAAACGAGTGATAATCTCGTTTGGTGAAATGTAATTGGTGAGTATGGTGGTTTGTGATGTATATAGTCGAGCGTTGTCACGTGGAAGAATAAGTTTATATTTATTGATTAAATGTTGGTTAATTTCTTGGCAGTAGGATGCTGCTGAGAATAATTAATTATTCCCTTTAATACCATTGTGCAGTAATATTTTTTTAACCATAATTTTCATTATTATTGTTCAGATCGTGTATCCATTTCTCACCAAAGGTTATAATTCTTTTTTTCATCTTCATCTTCCTTTCCAATTTTTTAACTTTACCCATTGAAAACTGTCATTCGAGATACGTCCAATTCTACTTCCAGATTGTCTTTCGATTTATCTCCGTTTAATATTATATTATTTTCATATTTTCCAGACCTTTTTTGAAACCATCGTCGAACGATCCTCTCATCGATAGAATCTTGTCCGAAAGCTGACCTAATATTTCGATAAGCTCCAACCTGAGCACTGTGATTCAAACTCGTACAGGAATATTATTCTAAATTCGCTTCTCAAGAAAGTTAAACCGATACAAAAAAGAACTTGTTAAAAGGAAGAAGACAATGAAAATATGCTAAAATACAGGTTAAACAGAGTTGATCGATTGTCGTTTATTCCAAAATTATTCCAACTTATCAATCTAATGTATGCACCTTGAAAGATGATGAACAGCCTGCACAAACATGAACAGCCTGCATGAACAAGTCTGAACAGAAACACTTTTGGCCAATGCGGATTAGATCGATTTCGTTCGAAAATTCGACGCGCGTCTCGCTTTCTCATTATTCGTTTAATGGCGGTTGTATAGAAATTATATACGAAACCGGGGTGTAATTGAATCACACTCGGCCGAAAATCGCGGAAGATAAATTCCCTGCGCGTATGCGAGGCCAGCCTTTGAAATCGATAACGCTAATGCAATATTAATCCGTGGCGACGTTGAGGTGGCCGGATCCATTGGGAAATAATTACAATGGAATCCGGAGGTTAGCAGAGAAAAGGGACGTCGGGAGCTGGTACAACGGCGTAATTAATTTTATACTTGGGAATTATCTGCCTATTGTGGCCTGCGATGGAACTGTTGACAAATGGTGTAACGTGTGCACTTGAGCTGGCACACGCTCGATTAATTCGACTTTGCCTTGCACCGTTTCCATGATCCACCTGCGCTGGAAATACTCTGCAAAGTGTCTGAAAACCAGACACCGTTCCATAAATGATCTTCTATCCTCTTTCGTTCTAATCGTATCTTCTTTCGCACAGTGATCTTAGATATATCCCTACTTTTTACGCTGCTCTAATAATTGTTAATCGTTTGTTCCATCGTTAATACTCGACATAAATTCTATCATTTTCGACTAGCTTTTTCTCTTTCTCTCTCTGACTTTTGTGTCGTTTTCACGCGAGAAGCAAAGAAAACGAGTAACAAATAACAACGATCCAATCGAAATAAGGAAAGGAGAGAAAGAGGGATGTATCTCGAGGAATAGAGGTTGTCATCGGCAGGAATTTGTATTGGTATTCTTTCATTATGGCGTTAAAAAAGGATGTTTCTCTCTCTCTCTCTCGAAGAATAAATCAAAAAATTTATCGAAACGACGCGACTCCCGATCACGCAATCGTCTTCTCTCGAGTATTTCCAATTCTCGTACCATTTTTTCCATTTTTACTGACGCATAGACACCTCGTTTTCGAGATCTTAAATCGAACCACGATAATATCGATTCACCAGGGATCATACTTTAACCTTCTTTTTACGATTAGGGAAATATTCTCTTGTATCGAGATTAAACTCGACGAAAAATTGAATTCCTGTGACGCTAATTTTATCGAGATAATCGTGAAGTAGCTGTTTGTGTTCGTAGTATCAAAGATCTTCGTTTAATTTAGTTATGCGCCAATGATCGTATACAATTAGACGATTTACACGAGTCCGTTTGTAGTGAAATAACCGGAAATTATGCTGTGTGTTCTGGGAACAGGGGTAACAATGGCGTCTCTTGATTTCGACTAATTGTAACTTCCGAATGGGTTGCGGTCTGGTTATATCCCTTAAACAAGGGTAGCGTATGATGATTCCGCTTTGTCCTTTTAGGGGATCAGGGAATATTTGAGCGGCACAAGCACTCGATATCCCAATTATTTATTTTATTTTACAGGATTTTTTTATTATTATTTAAGTTTCTTTTGGTGATTCAATGTATTATAGGATTGCTTTATAGGATAAAAAGCAAAGAAAAAAAAATGTTTAATAATCAATTCTACTTTAAATAATTTTCCATCCATGGTAAAAATTAAAATGTTTATTGATTATTCTACGAAACGATCGATCATGCGTTTTACTCTATTCTATTACTATTTATATTCTCCATAAATTTATTTTAAATTTTTGACAAATATTATAAATATATAATTCTACTTCTATTTTGCAACACGATTTAATTTCATGCGCGCGTATATATAAAAAACGAAGCGGAGAATTCCAAAGAAAGAAACACGGTGTATAAATTTATAATTCTGTAATTCTATTTTGATCTTTGATAACACCACATTTAATTTCAATGTATTCACGCGTATATAAATAATAGAATAATGAAATTATTTTCAAGACGCGATATCAAGTTCCACGATATCAATTAAACATGTAATTCTATAATTGTGCTTCATTCACAATTTCAATTTGCGCTCTTCTATTCCAATTGCGCGATTTAATTTCGAGTATACGCGTAAAGTATAGAACAGAGGAAGCAAAATGGATACAAATTCCGCTCAATATAAATCTCTAATTCTATAATCATATATTATTTATTCATAATTTTAATTTGCAATCCGTTCTTATATTCAATTAATGAGCGATTTAAATCTCGATATAATGATAAAACAGGAAGCAAAATGTACTCATTTTCCATACGCAAGTTCTGGGTAAACGGGCGCGGTTCTGGTTTAACATAGGGTGGACTATAGGGTGGACGTTGAAGAAGGACATCGAAACGTTGTGGTGGTGACGTCAGGGTTAAGCAGAAAGGCGGGTGGAACAAGGCACGATGATTCGATTACCACGTCGCCGATCCGAAACGCGCTTTTGCACGCAACGTTTGCCTTAAATCGGGCGGCGATGCACCCCTCGCGTTCGATAAGCGCAACCCCTGTTCCATCGTGGCCGCAGAGTCGGCCTCCCCCCCCCTCTCTCCCCCGTCAACCGCGCCGTGGCTAATGGCCACGACCGAGGGAAGGAACGAGTGTTTCCAACGTGTTTACGACCTTCTTCCTTGAAAAATGTTACGTGGAAACGTGAAAGCCTGATTTCCACCGCAAATGAGACGTGTCTCTCATTTATCAGCTCGCTTTTTTTTTTTTTTTTACTCGCTACGCTACACCTCGCTTCGCAACTGAAAATCGTACGTGCAAGTCCCGATATGAAAGAGATATGTGGATATTTTCTTTCTTTTCTTTTTTTTTTTTTTTTTTCACATTTATATAATTTCTTACCGGGGTAAATGATAATTAATCATTCATTGTTATAATTTTGGAAGACAAGCAGATCGAAAGAAAGAAATTATCGGAATGTAACACGATACTCAACTACGTTCTCCTTTCCTTATGGTAAATTTTACAAATTTCAACTTGGTACATGTTTCTATTTCTCGGATATAAAATAGATTAATACTTATTTCCTAAAGAATATCTTTTAAATTTCGACTCTGTCTGTCAAAATCTATTTTTCTAAAAATTAAAGCAAGATAACGAATCGTCCTATATTCGATCTCGTAACAACACGCGCAACATATGGCCTCTCAAAGGAGAGAGAGAGAGAGAGAGAGAGAAAGAAAAAGGAAATAGAAAGATCTGAAGGATTAACTGGAAGTAAGACACTTGGCCTCTCTCCCTTTCGTGCCCGCCCATTACGATCATCCATCAACTTACATTTAGAATTCTGACATTTACACGAATCACAAGGCGCATACACCCGTGTCGAGCACTGGCCCATGGGTTGGCCAAATGCATAAACACATTAGTGCTCTGTGGAGGAATTCTGTGACGCGAGCAGCCTGCGCCGGAAACCGTGCACGAGCATCGAGGCACAAAGGTTGCGCCGGAGTGGCGGCTTGATGGATACGTATGGAAGTCATCCCTATGGAAATCATTCCCCCTCCCCTCCAGCCTAATTCCGCCGGTCTAGGCCTTGTGAACGCCATGCGAGTCGAGTTGGACTCGCGGCGCAAACGGAATACAAGGTTGGACGTTGAAAAGGAGCGGAGAAATTATCGCGGTTTGGGAAAAATGTGATTTTCGAGGCGTGGGATTTTGCTTCGTGTGCCAAAGGCATCTTTGGAAATCTTTGAAATGATTGTTAAACGCATCGTGATGACAAATTTATTTATTGCGCAAATTTATAGAATTTTGTTTCGTGCGTTTGTGAGGATAAATTTATCATAACGACGTAGAGATGGAATGTTGGAAAGAAACAAGAAAAATTTTAGATACAATTCGATCGAGGATTTTGCTTCGTATTTAGGTAGGGATCTTTGGAAAGTGAAATGATTGTTAAACGCATCGTGGGGACAAATTTATTTATTTCGTAAACGTATGAGAGATCGAAAAAATGTGATCTTGGAGATAATTAATGGCGATACAGAATTTTATTTCGTACGTTTTTAATGATAAATTTATCATAACGATAACGCAGAGATTGGATGTTGGAGAGAATGTGAGACTTAAGAAAAATGTAATTCTGTTGATCGAGGATTTTGTTTCGTATTTAAGTAGAGATCTTTGAAAAGTGAAATGATTGTTAAATGCATCGTGATGACAAATTTATCTATTTTGTAAATTTACCATAACGGCGCAGAGATTGAATATCGGAAAGAAATAAGAAAAACATAATTTTGGAATTACAATTCGATTGATCGAATCGAAGATTTTGTTTCGTATTTAGGTAGAGATCTTTGAAAAGTGAAATGATTGTTAAATGCATCGTGATGACAAATTTATCTATTTTGTAAATTTACCATAACGACGCAAAGATTAAATATCGGAGAGAAATAAGAAAAATATAACTTTGAAATTACAATTCGGTTAATCGAAGATTTTGTTTCGTATTTAGGTAGAGATCTTTGAAAAGTGAAATGATTGTTAAATGCATCGTGATGACAAATTTATCTATTTTGTAAATTTACCATAATGGATTGAAATAAGAAAAATATAATTTTGGAATTACAATTCGGTTGATCGAGGATTTTGTTTCGTATTTAAGTAGGATCTTTTGAAAGTGGAACGATCGGATTATTAAATGCACGGTACTCGTGATAACAAATTCGTTATTCATCGTTATCGCGCGGTAATTCGTATAATTTGTTTCGACGCGATTCGACTCGATTATGTGGTAATTAATTTTTATTTGACGAATAAATCCTGTGAAATTTATTAATGCTCCGTAATAATTAATCGATAACCGAGAAACATATCCATTCGCTTTAACTTCGAACACGCGTATATATTATCCTGATCGATACGCGCAAACAACTTTCGCTCAAATAAAGTTAAAGGGCAAAGAAATTCTTTCGTCCAAGATTTACTCGTACGCGAGAAATCGTACGATATCGATAATTTAAGGAGAAAAATTTTACAATCGATCGCCGCCCCAATTTTGTCCGCAAACACGTCCATTGCTCGCTCTCGTCCATCAGAGTTTCTGCAACTATCGGTGTTCCACATAGAACTTACTCTATTATCTCTTGTGATCGAACATATAACAGTATCCTCGAACTTCCAAAAATTACTTCGATCGTTCGATTGATTCGCGTAAGAAAATTCATCTTCGTGTATCGAAAATCGAAATCGATCGATTCGATTGCAAGCGATACGACGTAACTTTCATTCCCTCCTTCGACTCGTCACTCGATCATTCGAAAGGAAACTTGGCCAATAAGGCGATCCTTTGAACATCCTTTGCGCATCGACGAGTATAACGCGATCATTAAGTTCGCAGCGTTGATTGTTAGTTTTGCTGAAACGCTTGCACTCGAATCGTGTTGTTTGAAACTTGAGTGCGTTGTAACTACTTTTATTTCGTTTATTCCATCAGGGATTTTTTTTACGTTTCTTCTCCTTTTATTGCCATTATTGTCGGTGAAACAAGCGTGAAACGAAAAACTTTTTCGCGGGGACGAGGAAATGGTGTTTGGAAAAAATCTTTGCAACGTAATTTCCCCCGAAGTACGGTGGTAACTAGATTCCAGGAATATTTTTCTATTTCGGAATGGAAAACGCGTTTCGCGTTTATGAGGGGAACTATTTCTCGAAACGAATGGTTGCCGCACGAATTCTGGCCGGAAGTTATGAATGGCGGTCGATGGACGAAAGAGTGGGATTTCGGTGAAAAGAGCAGCGAGGAAGGAATGGGGGCATAGTTGGGATACCTTGGAAAATGTTGAATTGTTGAATTCGTACGACAACAAGCTGTTGTGTTTGTCGGTGTTCCTAAATAATGCGGAGAATCCGTGGAATCCGCAACGAGACTGGAACACTTTCTTCCTGAAAGTGAGAAAAATCAGACTTTTTGCGCTTCCATAAAATATTACCTATCCACTTCACTTTCTCCCCAAATTTCTCTCTAAATTTCTCCCCAAATCGTTGTACATAATTTTGTCGATGATCATTTTCGTTGAATCGATCGAATCTTTGTTTCGTTATTATTCGTGGATCAAGCGAAGAGGCGTTTAGGATTTGTGTGGAAGAAGAACGAAGCGTGGTTCGAATTTTAGATGAAATTCGAATTTCGGATGTGCGCGTGAAGTGGATGAAGTTGGGTTGGGGACACGCGCGTGACACGATGAGAGTCGTCGTGGAAACGAAGAGGGAGTTTAGTCGAGTTTAGCATGCAGTAGTTGCACGGAAAATCTGGGAGTTGATTAAACGTTAAATATAAAATCAAGTTGTTTTGAAATTTAATCAAAATGAAACTTAATTATTCGTGCTTATTATTAATCACATTGGGGATGATTTTGAAGTTTCGTCTTTGACTTCAATTACAAATGAAATGAATTTGTTGCTCGACTACACTTGGACCACCCTGCGAATCATTTCTACGATGAGAGCTACGAATTAACTCCCGAGATATAATTTTTTAATCGTACCAATCGAGTCGATTATTTTCGCCACCATTCATTAATCGTCATTTTCGTCTCGCTCTCCTTAATTGAGGACACGATAAACTCGAAATTTCAAAAATATTTCAAAAAATTCGATACAAACTACTTTTCTTGCAAATTGGATCAATCATTCAAGTTTCGAAAATTCCAAAAACGTATCCTTCTTGAAGAAAAGGGGACCGATCAAATCATCGTTAACGTCCATATTGGGACTCGAAATTTCAAAAATATTTCAAAAACTACGATACAAACTACTTTTCTTACAAATTGGATCAATTTTCGAAAATTCCAAAAACGTATCTTTCTTGAAGAGAAGGGGACCGATCAAATATCGTCCATATCGTTAATTGATGGGGGACACGAAATTTCAAAAATTCCAAAGAGCGCTCACTACTTCCCTCAAAAAAAAAAAAAAAAAAAAAAAAAAAAAGAGGAGAAACTAGGTCAATTACGATATTTCATCGTTACCAGCCTGGTTGATTATCATAACCAGCCCTTTATTATATTCATTGACACGCGAGCGCGGGATCTCTCCTCTTTCGTCGAATGTAGGGCAGAGAACAGCGAGTGGAAAAGGAAATTCTTTGTCGCCTCGACGAAGAAATCTTCTGGCGACCCGCGGTGGCCCTCGATTCCTCGTTTAATTCTACTTGAATATGCCGTGGACCGAGCAAGGGATGCGGCGAGCATCCTCGATGGAAACCCCTCCCCTCTCTCTCTCTCTCTCTCTCTCCCGTCGAGGAAACAAGGCTGCGTTCTTTCATTACGCCGCGTTGTTCTTTTGTCGGGGACAATCGGAGCCAGCCGAGGGATTCTGACGGCTCGTTGTCCGGGAAACTTGCGAGTACGAATCTGTGAAGCGGGAAATTGGGACACGTTGCAGGGACTGGTAAGCTTGCGGATTACGCGTCGTACACGTAGGCTGGAGACGAAACTCTAGTTTCTGCGCTTTTTCTTGTTTCTTGTTTTTTTTTTTTTCATTCTTTTTTTTTCTTTTTTNTTTTTTTTTTTTTTTTCGTTTCGAAGAATCGACAGCGGTCGAAACGTCGGCCAAACCGACAGTGTTATACTTTTTTTCACGACGAGATCTGATGACAGATCGAAGCAAAAAGAAGGAAATCGCGATTGGCGCGAGGGCAAAACGAGCCGGAGGATGATACGAATCGATTTGTTATTCGTCGAAACTTTTTTTTCCTTTATCTCCTTTTGGAATATCGATCGAAAAATGGTCGAAGGGAGGGGGGATGGAAGAGAATCGTAGCGGCACTTTAAAATGACTGTGTGTTTTAAAACGATGTCGATCACGCTCTCGATCCATCGAACGGATACGCGCATGTATATCGAGTGTGTATATCTTAAACGGTGTTTAACTGTATAAACCGGAAAGAGCGTGGCCCAATCCCCGTGTAAAATTCATTGGTTACGATATACCGTGCGAAATCACGTTCGTAGCCACGTTTATGCGAACAATATTTCGTTATGAGTTTCATTGATCCACAGGGATCGTTTCGATTCGGCATCCTGTTATACGGTTATTGAATATGAAAATAGCAGGTTACGTTAGAACAATGATTGTCATTAATGCGTAGAAATGACGTTAACTATTAACGTTTCGAATTCGAGGGGGGAGAGGGGGCGGGAGGGACAACTAAACGATCGTTGTTATTGTACGTCCAGTAATATTTTTATTTTATCGATGAAACACGATTTTACGATTCGATTTAAATCCTTCTTTTCAATAATTTCTATGAAGTCGTATTATTTCTTTCTTTTTCCCCCAAACGCACAAATACAAAAGATGGGAGAGAGACGATACGCATTTGTTTTTTAACTTTAACAATTGTCGTAAAAAGGAAGAAAAAACAAAAAAAAGAAACGAGTGCAAAGTAGAAATAACGTCTCTTTGGATCGTAATTTTAACGCGTCGTGTTATCTATCTTTCTATACGATAGTAATTTGTAATATCTGCTGAATCTAATTATCGATACGTCAAAAATATTCGACATTATTTCGTATCAATAAGTAAAGATAAAAAGTAGAAAAGAACAGTAATTTTTTAAAAAAAAAAAAAGGAAGGAAAACTAATTTATTTTTTGGTTAGTAGCAAAATTAAGATATTCATAAGTTATTTAATTATTCATAGAAGCTGAAATTCTCAAATATTCATATATACTCGATAGCAAAATTACGTAACATCTGTCTATCTATTATTCAAATGGTTCGTATATTTCATTTAGTCGTCATAATTCGAGAACGAATATAATTGGACATTTGTGAAAAGATCGTTTCTTTATTAAAATTAATTAATTTTATTATTTTAAGCGTGGTAGTGAGATTAAGAAACCTTCGTACCTGAAAATATGTAAAAATAACTTCACAGATCTTTCATACTTTATCCATATGATACGTTATCATTAAATCACTTCCTTCGAAAGAAATATTAATTGACATTCTGTAACAAGTACTATCGAATCAATAGCATTAAAATATTTATTATTAATTTTGACATGATTATTATAACTTCTCATCGATTAAAATCTCTGTAAATAAATTTTTAAAAAAATCACAAATATAATTCGATCACACTTCTTTGTAAAGAAGAACGAGAAATTTAATCGTCAAATTTAATCAAAATCCGTTTAGAAGATAAAGAAAATCGTCGTTGATTTCCTTTTTTGATCCGTTTCTATATCTCAATCGGTTGCCGAGATACGAGGAATCCAAGTTTCCATAGCGCTTAACACAATGCTGAAATAACGAATGGTTCCACGATTTACTGACCTACATTTCTTCTTGGAAATCTACTACATCCTTCCAAGAATTGTTTTTCCAAGAATTTGTGATAGGTCAGCGAGATAAAGTGCGAGCGAGACAAAATGCGAGCGAGAGATCCGGATAAAAGACAAGGAGGAAAATAGTAAACGGTTAAAAATTACTCTTTTCTTTACACGACGATATCTCGGCAACTAAAAGTCGTATCGGAATAAATCAAAAAGTGTTTTAAAGAGAAAAATTCCGCGCTTCTAATGATCGTTCATTCGATAATCGAATGTCGTTATCTTCGGAATTATAACGGTCCAAAGATTTCCTAATTAATATAATTAATCAGATTTAAAATAAACGATTAAAAATTACTCTTTTCTTTATACGACGATATCTCGGCAACTAAAAGTCGTATCGGAATAAATCAAAAAATGTTTTAAAGAGCAAAATTCCGCGCTTCTAATGATTTATTCGTTGAACGGATATCATTATTTTCGTTGTTGTAGCGGCTCAAAGTTTTCCTAATTTTAATCGAATTTTAAGGTAAATTACGTAATAGATACGGATTTATTTCTGGAAGAATGTTACTTAAAATGATATTACTGGTGTATATAAAGATTCTCCGTAGAATTTTGATTGATTTTTAATGGAATTTATCGATCGTGAAGAATCGTGGGAGTTATTTTTTCCTATTAAAAAAAAAAAAAAAGAAAAAGAAAAAGAAGAAAAAAGAAAAAATCGTATCGCTTCGATTAGTATTTTAGATAGCTTCCATTGTTCATTAATTTATTTTGATATCGCTCGAGCAAGAGGTTTAACCGCAATTCAGATAGATCACATCCAATAGGATTGTAATTAAATCCAGCAATCGGATTTGCGGACGATATATCAATAAACGCGGTATGTCAATAGTAAGTCAGTGTTATTATACACTACTAATATCAGAAACGTTGGAAACATTTTATAGGATTCGTAATCGTCCGTGAATCATGAAACGCGATACGTTTAATACTCGTCGAATGCCCTCCTCGTAAATTTTATTATTCTCATCGCGATATATAATTTTATCGAGCTAACGACGAAACTTGAAATCGAATCACTCGTGGATAATACCATCGACGAATTTTCGAATTAACCGTTAATGAGAACGAAACCCACACAACTTTGCAACTTTCAACGAGACGCGATTAATTTAACCAATCTCGCGCTTGCGAGACACCAACCCTTTCCAATTCCATCCCGTTTCATTGTCCACACATTTCGAGACAGAAATCTGTCTCTGCCCGTTCGACTTCGACTCCTCGGAAGCAACCTCTCGCTTTTCAAAAGTGATTCACCGTTCACCCCGTTCACCACGTTCGTTCGAGGAACGACTCGTGTACACGCGTGCACGAAAAGCGTTAATCGATCGTGGAATTCGATTGTTAACGTCAAACCAACGTCGAATCCAGCTCGCAAACAATGCACACCCACGTGAAACACAATCGCCGCGACTAAGTCTCTCACGATTTGCTCCTCGTCATTACTGAATGGGGAATAGAGGGAGAGAGAGAGAGGAAGGAAGAGAAGGTTAGTAGCCGCGGCGGTTTGCCCAAACTGCGACTACTGTTAATTTCATCGAGTGTGTCGAGCAAATTGCATCGGATTCGCCGGTTGCCCACTCCGTTAAATTATTAGGCAATCGGGAAAGTTAAACAGCGCCGTTTCGAGCAGGCCACCCTTCTCCCTCTCCCTCCCTCTCTCTCTCTTTCTCTCGTTTCGCCTTGTTTTCATCGATTAGCATCGTGTCGCGATACCGATCCCAGACTTCTCTGCTACGAAGCATTCCGCTCCCTTCCAAACTCTATTACCACGGGAAAATGGGAGGAATACGTTTATAATCCAACGGCCAATTTATCGTCGAGTGATATCCTATGTTTTATTCATTCCCTCTCCCCCTCCCTCGACAATCTCTTCCTTTCCTCGCAACAGATTAATCCTTCGATCGTTCCGTTAATTAATAAAAGGACGTCGCGTGTGATCGTTCGATTTATCGAGATGAGATGAGTATTTTGCAAAATTTTTTTATACCGCCAGGAACGAAAGAGGCGAAGTGGGAATGATAGCTCCTTTGTTGACGGGAACGAGGATATTGACATCGAAGATGAATCGCCCTATTTTCTCCCCTGTTCTCCCCCCGCCTCGCCGCACCGATATCGTCTTTTCAGCTTTAACCCGGACGCACTTTATATTTCGCACTTTCCTTTATGCCTGGATCAACGGGCGAAAGCGTCGTACGTCATTTTGCAAAATGGCAGGCCCCCTTCATCGAGATCGAAGATTAAAGAGAATGATTAAGATTATTATATTAGGAGGGGAGTATAAATTTATTTACGATGCGATTTATACGAAACTGGAAGCTCGGTTGTGGACTTTCAAGAGCTAGTTCCGGAGTCCCATAGTGCTCCATAGAAAGTCAACGAGCCCCCAGCGAGTCTTCGTCGGTCGAATTGCAATCGCGGCGTGATATATGGCGGTGCTGAAAACTCCATTCACGTCCAAGTTCGAGAGTTTTGCCCGATGGAAAATATATATACGTCGGATTTTTCTCCATCCCCGATGAAATTGCATTCACAGATATATATATATATCATCGTGTTAATCACTCCGTGTAAAAATATCTCGTCTTCCTCGTTCATTCTATATCTCCTTGAACGAAATTTACTTTTAAATTTACTTTTCACCCGTTATCCGTGTTTGCACGACCGCGTTTGTTCCGAGACGAGAGTAATTAAGAATCGAAGGAATCTGAGATGGACGTGCGTGATTCTCGCCATACGTGGAAGAAATTCGCCGTTATCTCGAGTTTTGTGGCGAGTGTTGTAAAAAACTTGGGCAGAGCCGGATCGATCGGTGCCACGAATAATTGACGCGGCAAGTTAAACAGAGGGTGGTTTAGAAACGCCGAAACTACGATTGCCAGCACGCGAGCATTCGTTTCACGTTCGTGACCAAGGTATTTAATTATCCCTCGATGCGAAACCGACGCGATATTAACGAAATAAATGCGATGGAGGCTGAAAATTGCCTCGTCCTGAAAACCTTGTATTTTTGGCGGAATTTAAATGGCCAGTAGCGATTAATCCGTCTCTGTAATTGTTACTTGGGTAAACATTGAAATATTTATCGTCCAAGATATATGTATTATTAACGTTCAAACGATTTTCTTGATAAATAGCGAGTTGATCGATCGATGATCGGATTAATTGGTTTTCAATATTGCTTTTTTTCCATATTCCATAAACGGTCTGCATATTCTATAAATTGTTTGCAGATTTATTTGATCGCGTTTACAGTTTTTAAAAAAAGTTTCATCTTTCATCGAGCATGAAGTAAAATATTTTGCTCGAAAAAATTAACCTAATCTCCTCCACAACGTGTCTACGTAACCGATAAATACCAAATAAAATCCATAATGTGAAATATGAAGAAGCACCAATGTGATTCCAAAGATCTTCTCAAAGATCCTCCAATAATTCACAGCAAATATAACGTTATACGTCATATTCGTCGACGATCTTTTCTTAATCGCGATGAAGCGTACCTTTCAACGTGTTCTCCCTTCTCCCCTCCTCTTCTTTCCCGTTCCCTTCTTTCAAGCAAACGATTCGAGTCTGGTCTTCTGGAACACGCGTACAGGGAAGGATAAAGAATTAAGAAGACTATTAAATTATAGAAAATTACGCTCCCTAAAAGGTCGCAAGTGGACCCCTCTTTTTCCTCCGATCGCCCATTCAACCCTCTTTCGTTCCTCGCCTTTTATCGCCTTCGATTCCTTCCGACTCCTCTCACGAGTTATAATTGCGAACCGAAGGGCATCACAGGGATACTTCGCAACTTCCCTTCTCTCTCTCTCTCTCTCTCTCTCTCTCTCTCTCTCTCTTTATCTCGTTTCGTTTCATTCATTTTGTATAGCTCGCAAGTTTCCTTGGATCGAGAATAATTGGCTCACGTGTATTTTAAGGGTGAATTCATATATTCGAATAACTGTGATCGCGAATAGATTCGAAATAATTGTCGATCGTGTGAAGGATAAAAATATTATTACGATCAAATTCGTGATCGTGGATTATCGAATGAGTTACTCTCTCGTAACTTTCCTCTCTTCTTTCTTCTCGTCCAATTTTGTTATGATCGGTTACATAGCTCGCACTTATCGACAGTTTCTCTTCGATCTTCGAGAATAATTGTGCTTGTAAAGATGAATTCGAATCGTGTAAAGAATAAAAGTATTGCTACAATTAAATTTATGATCGTGGATTATCGAATGAATGTTATATAACTATTTATTTAACGAATAATTAGGCGCTCTCGCTTTCCAGAGCACATTGTGTCTCTGGAAGGATAGAAGTTTCTTCCAACGATTAAAAAAAAACGTTTCGAAACATTTGAACAGGTTTTTTTTTTTTAATTAAGTTGGAGAATTCTTGAAGCTATCGAGATGGGGAAAATTCTACGTTTCTTTTCGAATAAATCTCGTAAAGATTTGTCGTAAAGAACTTTACCAGAGCCTCGAAATCGCGTTACCAAAAGGTTATCATCATCGCGTACTCGATATTATAACATAGTCTTAAAATATTCCTCCTCCAACCCGAAGGATCATGGAATTTCCATAATCCAAATCTAACTACAATCGATCAACGATATCGTCGCCCCTGCTTATTAAAACGATCCAATGATCCAGGGGTATATAGAGGCAATTATTCAAATCCAGTCTGATGTTGATATCTACGATCCCCTCCCCCTAATATTCTCGTTAATATTAACGCATCGGGCTAATTATAACGGGTCACGTCGCTGCGATCAATTCATTTGTCCCTAATCGAGTTAGATCGGCAGAAACGCGATACGAAACGGGGTGGGAAGGGGGTGGAGCAGCAAAGACAGACGCGTTGAATATCAAAACGCAAGTCCTCGTTTAATTAATCGATCCGTGGCCGGCCAGCCTAGACGTTTCGCTCGAATTTCTTCTTTATTGTGCCCGATCGTGTGCGCGAGACTAATGATACGTTGTAATTTCGCTAATTAGCTCGAATTTGCGGCCTTTGCGGATAGGACTGGTTTCGATTTACGCGCGATCGATTATCCCCCGCTTGGATGGACGATGACGGAACCGTCGATTCCGAGTTACGAGTCATTCGTAATAGTTATTTGTCGCTGCAATCGTATCTCGCCATTGTGGCAAGCAAGTTTCGATTAATCGATCTCTTATCAAATTGATAAGTCGTTTAAATTGTAAATTGATTTTTCACGAATCTAAATAAAAATCTTTCGATCTTGGTTACAATTTAATCGCAAGATCGCAAGAAAATTATTGGATTCTATCCGTGATTTGTGTAAAATTGATAAATCGTTTAAATTGTAAATTGATTTTTCACGAATCTAAATAAAAATCTTTTGATCTTGGTCACAATTTAAGATCGCAAGAAAATTATTGGATTCTATCCGTGGTTTGTGTAAAATTGATAAGTCGTTTAAATTGTAAATTGATTTTTCACGAATCTAAATAAAAATCTTTCGATCTTGGTCACAATTCAAGATCGCAAGAAAATTATTGTATTCTATTTGTGGTTTGTGTAAAATTGATAAGTCGTTCGAATTGTAAATTAGAATTGATTTTTCACGAATCTAAATAAAAATCTTTCGATCTTGATCACAATTCAATCGCACAAAGATCGTAAGAAAATTATTGTATTCTATCCGTGGTTTGTGTAAAATCGATAAATCGTTTAAATTGTAAATTGATTTTTCACGAATCTAAATAAAAATCTTTCGATCTTGGTCACAATTCAATCGCAAGATCGTAAGAAAATTATTGTATTCTATTTGTGATTTGTGTAAAATTGATAAGTCGTTCGAATTGTAAATTGGCATTGATTTTTCACGAATCTAAATAAAAATCTTTCGATCTTGGTTACAATTTAATCGCAAGATCGTAAGAAAATTATTGGATTCTATCCGTGGTTTGTGTAAAATCGATAAGTCGTTTAAATTGTAAATTGATTTTTCACGAATCTAAATAAAAATCTTTCGATCTTGGTCACAATTGAATCGCAAGATCGAAAATTATTTTATCCGATCGCTAATTAGTTCGAATTGTAAATTGGCATTGATTTTTCACGAATTTAAATAAAAATCTTTCGATCAATTCAATCGCAAGATCGAAAAATAATTGCATTCGATCGCTAATTAGTTGGAATTTGCGGCCTGTGTACACAGGACGGTTTCGATTTATGCCTAATCGTATCGTGCAATTCGATGACGGAACTGTCGATTCCGAGTTACGAGTCATTCGTAATAATTATTTGTCGCGATAGTCGTATCTCGCCATTATAGGAAGCAAATTAGGACTAATCGATCCCCTTATCGAATCAAATTGATAAATCGTTCAAATTGTAAATTACCATTGATTTTCGTTGAATATAAAATAAAAATCGCAAGATCGAAAATTATTGTATCCGATCGCTAATTAGTTCGAATTTGTGTAAAATTGATAAGTGGTTCGAATTGTAAATTGAAAGATTTTTTTTCTTTTCGTTTTCTAGAATTTCGACGAATCTAAATAAAAATTGGATTTCGATCGTGGCGATAGATAATTCAATTCGCAAGATGGAAAAGTTTTCCATTTCCCTGTCCCCTTGCGAACCACGTCTTTAACGGTGAATATTTGTTTGTCGGTTCGCAGAGCACACTTGCAAGGACTTCCGATGCACCCAGAACGAATTTTGCATCGAGAGGGATCTCCTTTGTGACGGCGTGAATCACTGCGGCGACGAGTCCGACGAGGCTACCTCCACCCTCTGTGCCAGTAAGTTCTAATTACCACCGATTCATTTTCCAGACCCTTTTCCCTCGAGGAGGAGAGAGGGGTCTTTTCGGATTTCAAATGAAATACGCCGCGGGCAAATTGATTTGTAATCGAACCAGAACGGGATCATCGAATTCTTACTTCAAATACTGCTGCTTAAACTTCGATTCCTAACTTTTCAAACCGATTTCATAATCATTGGAATATATATATATATATATATTTTTATATATATAATATATAAAATAAAATATATATAATAATTATTTATATATATAATATATTTATATATTATATTTATATATATATTTATATTTATATATATAATAATTATTAAAATATATATATATATATTTTAATTCGAATAAAATTTGGATTAATCGATGTATTTTTTTTTTTTTTTTAGAGAGGAGCAAACGATCGATCGAAACAAAGATTCGTGGAAATATAAAATTTACCGTGAAATTGATATCGCTTTGAAATATTTATTAATATTGATCGAATTTTCATTCCGATTAATCGCTGCGATAATATCCGCAATAAAGTAATAATCCGTTGCGGCCCTGTACAAAGGGAATTTCAAAGAAAAACAAAATATAGGAAAACGATAAAAACAGCGAATAGCGGAGGTCAGCGTTTCCCGTTTCACGAGAAGCATTTTAATCAATTTCTGTTCCCGTCGACGATCGACGGCCATTTCGTTCCTTTCCCGCGATGTTAAAATCTATTTTAACATCAGACATATCGATTATGGTTACGTTTCGAATCGAAACGTGTGATCAGGAACAACGTTCGTATCGATGTCGTGACCGCATTCATTTATTATTCAAACGCAAAAATTAATCCGTTTTTTCCTTATATTAATTTATATTAACTTATATATTTTAATTATAAATTCGATAGCGAATCGCGACGATAATGTACTGGTTGAGATACGCAAACTCGTTGAGAGGGAGGGGATGTTGGCAGTGGATGATGAAGCAAGGGGGTACGTTCGTTACGCGACATTCAGAGACGTTGTAGATCATCATCAATCATCCGCAAAATTCATAATTAGTACGTAGTTAATGCTTTCATTTGAATAATTGTTGCATATCTTCGCGATTGGTATTCGTCACGCCATTGCGAAGGGATTTGTCAAAGCGCAACGTTCGTCGTAAATTCGTCGTAAATTCGATATCCGTAAATCCGTTTTACCCCGCTGAATACGATCGAATTAAAAAAGGATTCGCATCGTGTTTGTGCAAACACGCGGAAGAATAATAAGCGAATAATTATGAAATTCTTTTGAATCTTCGATCTTTCGAAAAGATAACCAATCCGACACGCGTGTTCAAAGCGCGACCGAGCAGCCTCAAAGTACAAAGTCAGCCGACTTTACGCGAAATTTCTTTTTCTTCTTTCCTCTCTCTCTCTCTCTCTCTCGTCGCTTTCGCCATGGTAATAGCGTGTCGTACGACCCCTAATGATAAAAAAAAAAAAAAAAAGTATACACACGGAACGATATCGATCTCTCGATTCAACGAAACTGCGTGCACGTTTCGTTGCCAGAGGGCGGTTTCTGTGTTGGCCGCTCTCTGGAACGCATTGTACAACGCCCGGGGGAATTAATTCTCTTCCGTTGTCAGTTGACCCGACACTTGGCAGCAAGATGAACTGCCATTGCTATTTTAATCGAGGGAAGAAAGGAGAAGCGTCGTCTACGTGACGTAGATGGAGCCACTTTGATGGGGCGGGATTCGTCGCGCGAAAATTCGAAGAAGAATGACATAAGGGGAGCGCGTTCTCTTTTCGACGAAATGAAAATAATTGTTTTCCGCCGTTTTGGTATTCCGTATATATTTTGTGTTATATACGATATTTACGATGTTTACGACGTTTGGATAGTCGAATCGTTCACGATGTTACAAATTATTCGTAACAAAATATGATACGTGTTACATACGTGCCAACCCCCGGGCGTGTATTTATTAATTTCACGTGATTGATGGTTTTGCCGGCGTGATGTCGTATAATATTTATCGAACTATCCCAAAATTAATAGCTCGAAGAGTTATTGACGTTTCTGTACCAGTTAACGCATTAAATAACCACAATATACACGTACTCGTTTATTATAATCGTGTAACCCTTAGTTCCCTTTCGTGAATAATGGACAGTCATTAAAGGTATAACGATTCAACATATATATATATAATCGAGTTCTATTAAATCATCCTACAAATAAACCTCGCTCGCTTCTCCTATTATATATTGCGTTTCGTTATCGATGTTTCCATTTAAAAAAAATAAAAAGATAATTGGATAAATCCAATCACGATCTAATCAGACGTTTAGTATGTATAAAATATCAGAGATAAAAAAAAAACTTAATCTACTTATACCCAGACATCATTAATTTAGATTAATTTCAATTCGAAGTTTAAAATCTATTATACACTTACTTACTGGATTACTATTCATATTCGATAAATTTTACAAACTTCAGATTAAAAGTATCTTCCAAACTAACGATTCCTTGACATAAATAGATAAACTCTTCGAGAACGTTATAAAGCATCTTTTCACCTTTATTAAAAAAATATTCTGCGATGAAGCGGAATATGAATTCTTCGACAAAATTCAATTCCCTTCTTAACTCGGTATAATCAGCCGTATAAAATATAATATAATCCCATTTTAAAAGGAACATTAACGACATTCGTTCCCGAATGTTCCGTTTAAGAAAACTTAAGAAAGCATCTTAAAGAACGCTGAAACTCGCTGAAAAAATCTTTACCATCACCAGTAAAATACCACCCCCCCTTTTTCTCTCTTTCGACGAAAATGATTTAACTCTCTCGTTTCCTTTACAGACTCCGAGGCATCGACGATCCTGGGTATGCAGACGATCTGGTTCGTGATCGCGCTGGTTTTTCTTATCCTGAGCGTGGCAGGCCTGGTCACGGCGGCGGTCCTCTGCTTCTGCAGGCAGCGTGCAGCAACCCCCAGGCACCCCCACAACGCGCACAACGCCCAGACTCATCCTCCGGTCAGCTTCCCATGTGAGTTTCGCAAAAAGCGCGCCCCCCATCCTCCTTCTTGTTGCGTTGCGCGTCCACCCTCCTTCCACCCCTTTCTTCCCTTTTCCTTCCTGTTTCCTATGGCCCCAACCAATCGACGACCAAATTTTCCACCCCGTTTCACGTTCTCCACAGTGAATCGGGGATTTTGTCAATTTCGGCCTCGAATTGAAAACTTACGGGTCAGCCATCTGCTTTTCATCGTGTGTCTCCGCTTTTGTTCACTTTTGTTTTTTTTTTTTTTTCTCTTCGATTGTTCGTTCGAGGGAATGGGTGGGTGGATTTGGATGAGACAGTTTGTATATATAATGAATATAATTCAAAATAAGGGAAGTTTAATTCCGTACAATTATATAGATAGATTTTATTGTATACGATCTTTGTTCTAGATTGTATAAGATAGGATTGTTCCAATGAATATTAATCAAAATTACTCGATTTAGATTTTGCAAGAGTCATCAGTTTATAAACTAAATTTCTTCGAGTATAATATAATTGGTGAAAAAGTAAAAGAAATTATAAGAAATAGAACGTGTCGCGTATCGACACGATATATCCTTTTCCTAAGATGAGAGGGAGAATGGAACGGCGTCGTAGGAGGATACCAATTTGATTTCCGACTGAAATTTAACGTTTAATCAGAGTCTGAAGACTCGCATCGATGAAACGAAGGATGCACACCCGGTTGTGCCTCGTTAATTGTGTATAATTCGACGCGAATAGAAACAGCGCGCACGATTTTAATAGCACGCCCGTGTATTAATTCATCAAAGCGTCGACTAATTAGTTTGACGCGGGATTAATTTAACGAGGGAGGGGGTTAAACTCGATGAAAGCTCTCACGCTGTTCTCGCGCGCGCCGTTATCCCCTCTTCTTCTTTTCGACGAAACGATCTAATTAAAAAAGGGAGGGGAGAAGGGAGTTATTAAAGCGTTCATATTTACGTTTCTACGTGATAAAATATTCGGTCGATTTGGAAGCCGATGTGAATTCTGAATTAGACGGTCGAATACCCTGACGTCTCTGACGTCCGCGTTCTTCCCAATTTGGCCCGGAATGGTCTTGAACCGATCACAATCGCGAAAGTTAATCAACTCGAGCTCGTGAGAATTACGCGATCCCCCTGGCTAACCCGTGTAACTTTGCCTGCTTCTAGTTTCAGTTAGTTCGTTCCATTGTCTCTCCTAATTGTTTATTAGCCGGCCGCGCTTCTCGAGTCGTAGTATGGTATATTTAGAATTTAGCGCAACAGAGAGTTGGTAATGCGGCGCGGAAATTGGCGCACCCGAGGCTGCACAAGGTTATATTTAATAACAGATCTCCTCGAGAGGAATATCGTATGGGTTTCGTATTGGATCAAGTTTGTTTCGCGAGTTTCACGTTGCGATAGCAGGAGAGAGAAAATCGACAAACGAGATCTGAATTGGGAAAAATATTTATTGCTGTCGTCCCGAAGCGAAACGAAAAGAAGGGTCGAAGGAGATCCGGGAAATAAATATTTTCTGCGAATGCGAGTATAATTTAAAGTGAAAGAGGTTGAATTCCCTCCCCGTTTACTTTGACCACGGAATCGAGCGTGTATTTCATTCAACACGAGCCACCATCCTTTCTTGAAAATTTATCCTCACCCTCGCGAATGCGAATGCGAAGCAAACGAACACGGTTTCGCCGGTAAATACGTTTACGACCGATATCATAAATTTCAACATTCGCTCTCTTTCATCTTCGATCCGGCTTCCATTTACCATCGTTTCTCTCTTATTCTCTCCTTATCATTATTGTTGTTATTTTTGTTACTTCTTATTTTCTATCTCTCTCTCTCTCTCGAATTCTCGGCCATCGATCGAATCTACGGTCGCGGTAATCTCTTGCATTAACCTGGTCAGCCCGGTTCGGCGAAAATTTATTATTTTCCATTGGACTTTGGAACGGAAATTGCAGGGGCGAGAAAAGCAAGGGGCGCAACGAGTAATATATTACGGGGGACACGTTTTATGTTGGCCCGTGTAAAATGGCCGGCGATAGGTGTCTAATACATTCCCGACGCGACAAAGCGTTCTTTATTTTCGCCGGCGGTGGAACAGCACGAGGCAATGGGGAATAAAAGGAACGGAATCACGTGAAAATTGATGCGGCGCTCGGTGTATATTATTCGTAATGCAACGCGGAACAAAAAGGGAGAGGATATTAATAGCGGATAGAGATAAAACTCGGAGGAATATAAAAATCGGCAAGGATTCTCGTTATTCTCGTTTGTTAATTGTTAACACACGTGGCTATTACATCGGGACATAAATTTTTTATTTTTCTTTTTTTCTTCACTTGGAAAATACGAGATCAGTCGAGGGGACAAATGCACGAGGAGAGAAGAGTTTAAAGTTCCATGTCGCGTCACGTGTTGCTGTTCCTCCAGTTCTCCTCTTCTAAAACTTCTATATTTCGTTACAGAGATAAAGAAAAGTTTGAAAGATGTTTGCCTCTGACTTTTTATGTACCCAACGTGTACGGGATATAAAATACCTCGTAACACTTTGTATTGTAGAAACTGTTTGCAGTTTCGTAGGATGTTTGAATAATTACGATTCAATTTTTTAAGCGTGTAAAAAGAAATGGTGAAACAAAATATACGAATCTCTCTAAAATATACGAATCATCGCAACGCCATTTTTATCCCGTTTCACTTTACATTTTAAACCGTGTGAAATTTTTCATCGGCGATATCGCTGTAAAATCCGCGAATTTTTAAAGATTTTTAAGGGGCCGGTCCAACTTAAACCCTTGGAACGATTATCATAATAATCGGCGGCGAGAAAACGATAACCGGGAGCCGTTACAGCAAGAGAAGCAATATCATCGTGATTTCATCGCGCTGTATAATTTTCCACATCTGGATCGGATTTTACAGAATATCGAAAGGGGAACGAATACGTGGCTCGCTTATAACGTTTCGTTCACCGGGATTGTTCACGGTGGAAATCACCGCTCTCACCGTTTCCAATCTCGTCGTTGCAACGACGCAATTTTAAGATGATCGCGAGCATTTCGCGTTGTTTTTCTATTCATCCAGCTGTTACTGTTCCCGGCAGTTTCGCCAGAGATATAAAAAATGAAAGCTGATGAATTTTCCTATCGCACGGTGATATCATCGAAATGGGTCATCGCTTCGTCCTCTTTCTGATCCTCCCCCTTTTCTTCGAATATCCATTTCTAATCTTCGCACGCGTGTGACAAATTCTTTCTTTCGTTGCGCGTTAGAAAATAATTTTTTTTTTTTTTTTTTTTTTAATTCGAATGTTATCACTTTATCGTCGCAAATGTCGTTTGATACGATACCGATGTTATTTCCATTCCATTATTTCGATACCGATTATACTTATCACAATTGCATCTAATCTTGTGATACGATCGAGATCGTATCATGCATCATAATAATCGCATTACGATCGTTGCTTTCGCATGAAATCGTAGTTACAGCTAACTGGGTTGATTAAAAATATACCGACCCCCGTTAAGCTTCCCCTAATTTTATTTCCAGTTCCGTTCGAATCGATATTATTGATAACACGTACGAATATCGTACATTTAGAGAATATTAACAAATAATAGCGGTACAATTATCGACTCCCATTGGTCACACGCTAACGCAATTATTCGTTACGCATATTGTTACGTTCATTCGCGCGCCTGTGTTATAATATAACCATCTTTGCGTCATTGTTACGATTCTACCATGAGATTAATCTCTAAAATTTAAAGAAAAAAAAAATACATGTCGTATACGTGTGAATGGAAATTTTACAATTTTCAGAAAAAAATTTCAATGTCGTTCTCCTCTCTCTTTTATTTATCGCTTATTTATCCGTTTTACTTTTCTCTTTTTAAATCACGATCGATTAAAATTGTATATATATATATATATATAAAACAAGTTTCACGGAGTAAATAACTGGCGATTATTATGGGCAAACAGCTGCATCTATCATTCGAGTAAAACCGACCCGCTGAATTTTAAGTCCGCGGCGATTAATAACGCATTGTCGTGTATTGTAATGCATATTGCACGGAATTAAACGTAACGTATGATCGACCGCAAATTCATTTTTCACCGTGATATGCGATCGCTTTTGAACGCGTACACGCGTCGAGGCGGGGGTAGTATCGTGACGGCAAATATTAACCGGCGATACGTATCGGGCGCGGCATTAATTCGAAGATCAGGGCCCCCCCCCTACCTCCCCTCTTTGCCCAATAGCGAATCGTGTGGAATATTTAAGCAATATCTGCACTCCTTGCTCCTTTATCATTGCCGGCATTTGTTTGTTGTTCATTTGTTAAATTATTAAATTAAGATTTCGAGCGAGGAAGAGGAAGAATTGTGGAAAAGGGTGGAGATCGCGTGAAGATTAATTGGAAAGTAAATGGAAACGTTTATCGGTTTTGAAATTTTCGGCTTGTTGTCAGAGGTTTGATTACCGTTCAGATATGAGCCATTTCTAATTTTCTCAACGAGATTTCAAGCGATATATTTATTTTTATAAAACTTTATGGTAAAGGAATTCTTCGAACGCTTCGATTCTTACTTAGCTTCTCGAGCGTCGAATATTTTATTTCTTAAAAGCAATTGTAAATGGCGAAACGAGGTTGGTGTAATCTGGTTGGTGAAATATAATAAAGCGAGTATGATGGTTTGTGATGTATATAGTCGAGCGTTGTCATGTGGAAGAATAAGTTCACGTCTATCGACTTAAATGCGAGTTAATTAATTTCTTAGCGATAGAATGTTGCTGTTATGATACACCCTTGTTTTAGAAAAGAATAATGAATTATTCCCTTTACAGACCACGGATAACTTTTTTCGTAACGATAATTTTTATTAGTATCCAACCATTGTTCATATCTTGTATTCATTTCTTACTAAAAGTTATAATTCTATTCAGAAATAGACTTCCAAACTTTTGATCTTCTTTTCTAATTTTTTAACTTTATTCATTGCACCCAAATGTTGCACCGAAAATTGTCATTGGAGGTACGTCCAACTCTGCTTTCAGGTTGCCTTTCAATTTATCTCTGTTTAATATTATATTGTCGAAACCATCGATCCTCTCATCGATAGAATCTTGTTCGAAAACTGATCTAATATTTCGATACGCTTCAATCTGAGCACTATGGCCTGACTCAAACTCGTACAGGAGTAATATTCTAAATTCGCTTCTCAAGAAACAGTTAAACCGATACAAAAAAGAAATGTGAAAATAATAAGAAAACAATGTGAAAATATGTTAAACAAAATACAAGTTAAGTTTACGAGTCGCGGTTGATTTATTCTAAAATTGGCAACTTGATGCGATACGATCTAACACTTGTCCGAGTAAATCATCGATCGAAACCTTTTAACTTATCTTTGAATTTAATCGAAACGATGCACTAATGAAATTACTACTAGAGCGTTCTCTCTAAGGAAAATTCCACTTTTGATAACCAGCAGCGGATCAATTCGCATTGATCTTTTTTAGCGTCGCAGAGAATCGCGATCAACGAACACGATTACGTCATTTCGAGAACTGGCCAGCCCCTTCCTGTTCTTCATATATCGGAAACGCAGTTATTTAGGTCAGTGCAATGGAATTAAAGAAGGACGGAATAAAGGAGAGGTGAAAATAAAATGGAAGTACAGCGGGATTTTCATTAAAGTATCGATCGCGTCCAGCGTATTCGGTTTATGGTATCGTTAACAAGCGTACTTTGAACCTTTTCGTTTGCCCCGTATTACAACGCTCGTTTGTCCGTGCAAACGAATCGAAATATTTCTTCATAATTCTTGATAATATTTTTCGCTAGAAAAGATTTTTCCACGAGTTGTTGCGCGCATATTCGTCGACTTTTAATCCGACTTGCCTTTCCTCGACGATCGATCGATCGATCGATCGACATATCGGTTGGTTAGATCGGTTGGAAATTTTTTGGAATATTATTATCGCGATGATACAACGATACGCGAGGAAATTCTCGGCTTCTTTATCAATCGTTTACGCGATATTCGTGCGTTAAGAGGAGGAAAGTTTAAGAAGAGGGAGGTAGGAAGGAGTTTTACATCTTCGTTCGTTTGAGAAAGTTGAAGTACTCGCGATAGAAGTTGGCCAACTTTTTCATTCTGGCGTGGAAATATTAAAAAAGGAAAGGGAAAAGGATGGAAGACCAACGTTTCGTTTCTTTGTCATTGTTTTAGTTGGCGATCGTTCGCGTTCGGTTTCAGCAGAAAAACTTCTTCGAAAATAGATGGAACTTGTTAAAAGTTTTCTTTTGTAGGATTCCGTGAAAGAGCACGGAAATGGTAGAAATAGCGCAAGAAAACTGGATAAATATAATTAAACTTCGTAATAACCGAGAGACAACTAGTTGACAATCGATACTTTGTTAATTTAATTCGATCGCTCTTTGAAAAAGATGTTTCTATCCAGGCAAATAAACGAATGATATCTCATCACCACGAGTTTCCTAAAGTATCTCCCTCATTATAACTTCATATCATCGTGTTCTTCTTCTTCTATCGTTTCTCCACCTGTATCTTCGAGGACACTCTCAACATCCCTCAAGAAAATAAAGAAGTCATCGATAACATGGATACGAATTTTGCCACGACTTTAAACGATAGATGATAACGTTATATCATATAAATAAGAATTAAGAAAGCGTCCTTATATTATTATATACTTTTGTACACGTATGTGGCAATGATGATGAGAGGGAGAGAGGCCTTCAAACAAACGAACGTGGTGTATGTGCCCCGATCGGGGATTTATATATTTTATACAAAGAACAAACAAGTATTGATCCTGCTATATTTCTATCCTCAATATATATATTAATATATGTCCAAATAAGTTCCTTCCCCTTTTCTTCCAGGATCATAACTTCTGACCGAATTCGAATTACTTTTACTTTATCGTTCGTGGCGCAACGAAAGAGCGTTCTTCTGTTTTTGAGAAGAGTCGGGCTCTCAGAGAGTTTCCAATATATGCAACAATTTCAAGCTATATAGCGTCACTGCTTACTTTTTGCATTCCAACTGTCGAAGCTACTGAAATGGTTTGCGCGCCACTGGAAGAAAACTCTGTATCTTACGGAACGTGGAAAAAGTGGTAGCAAAGATTTAAAGCAGGAAATTTTAATTTGAAAAACGAGGATTTTTCCGAGAGACGCGAGAAGAATTGACATATCCTGAATTGAAACGATCGAGTAATCTCGTGTATTTTATATTTATATAATAAAATCTTGAATTTGGAAAGAAAAAAAGGGGAGGAGGGAAAGAACTTATTTGCACACCTAATACACATCGATCTGTGATCGAAGAAAAGGGATGCGCGAAACGAAGGAATGGTTTGGCGGAGATTAGAAAGACGGTCGGCCTCTTTCCCTTAATTTCCGTCCGGCGAATGATTCAACCCCCGGCCAGAGCTCCGATTGTTCACGCGGCCGAGACGTTATTCGGATCGCGAGACGTTAATAAATCTTGCGATACCTCTCTCCCCCTTTTTCCCACCTTATCAAGTCGCCGCGCTCCATTAAATCGGGACTGTTGCAGCCAGAACACCCTTCCCAACCCTCGGAATGTTTGTATTGATTTTTTTATCTGAATATATAAATATTATATTTATAAGAATAATTTTAACAGTAATATTTTATGGATTTGAATTTTGATCTTTAAAATTTATTGTAGTTTATATTTTTCATATTTGTTTAATTATTTGAATTCGTGGAATTTTACCTCGAATTCGATTTGATAAATTAATATATATATGTTGAACAGAAATGTTAATATTAATTATATTATATATAATATATTTATATTTAATAAAAGAGTTAATATTAAATTAATAAGTTAATAGAAAATTTAAATTTCTATAATATATTTTCAAGATATATACTTGTTCAAGTTCATTAACTTTAAAATTTAAAAAATTTATTTATATGAATTTCAAATTATTTTATCTCCCCTCCTTCTTCGCGTATTTCCTTCCTCTTCCTCCCTTTTCATCCCTACCTGCCGAAGTCGAGTGACGCGAGGAAAATGTAAATAAACCTTCCAACTTTCGAAATGTAAATGTAAATGTAAATCCGAGGGGGATGGAAAGATCGATCATTTTTCACGACGTCTCTTAATCGATTGTTGCGTATTGTGCGAGGGAGGGAAAAAGGAAAAAAGATTCGATTCGATTCGATTCGATTCGATCTTTTCTTTTTGTTACTTCACTCGGGTGAATTGGAAAGCTGTAAGAGGGAGGTATTTTAGGGAAGAGGATGGAAGAATGGAAGGGTTGATTTTCGAAAGAGGAAGTTTGTCGAAATTTCCACGTTAAAACGAATTGTGGAGGAATTGGGGGAAAAGGGGTGGCTGATCGATTCCGTGTCTATTGTGCGGTTGTCCTTTTCGCAGTTGGAGTAAATCGGGGCGGGTAATGGGCCGGGTTACCGGGTCGCGTTCTTGTTTGTTTATCAGCCGTTTGTTCGCCGCTCGTTTGATCCCGTTGAATTCGGGGAGCGAGCCCCGTTTTTCAGCTTAACCTACATTTTTCGTCGCCGTTACGAAATACCCGCTATCAATGATATCGTCTCTGAAACTGATTAAACATTTCACTCGGAAAGGATTGACCTTAATAAAAAGGCCTCACCTTTTTTTCTCACGGGATCTGTTAACGTTTCCTCGGTTATCGGTGACTTCTTTATTTTCTTGAGGGATGTTGAGAGTGTCCTCGAAGATATAGGTGGAGAATAGAAGAGGAAGAACACGATGATATGAAGTTATAATGGAATGAGGGAGATACTTTAGGAAACTCGTGGTGATGAGATATCATTCGTTTATTTGGATAGTAAAATCTTTTTCAAAAATTTAAACGGTCGAGTTTTCAGTTCGATTTAAAGTGTAAGTTATTTTACAGTGTAAAATAATATATCTAATTTTGTGCGAAAAGTAAAAATTCCATCGTTACTTGTTTCGTTTCTCATCGATTATACCTATGAAAATGGAAGACGAACGTTTGTTTGCACCGCTCTTCGTATAAAATATATCCAACAAAAGGTACGGACAAACGACGTGAAAATTCCTGCATACGAAACAATCGCCACATTGGAAAAAGCAAAAACATTCCTTTCTCGTCGATTATCTCTCGACTCGCAAAGAGGAAACGCGCGATTCCGCTGCTCTTCGCTGCAAAATATATCCCAACTTTGGGGGGGAAAAGAACGATAAATCGACAAAACAACATTTAAAATTCCTAATATTCCTCTTCCGAATCGAGGGAACGAATCCGTCCATTTTCATCACTTTTACACTCGTCTAATCCATCTGATCTACTTCCGCGTCTTAAATTTCATTCAACTATGGCTCGATAATTCTTCTTCACAAGAGAGAGAGAGAGAGTGAAAGAAAGAGCGTTCCATCGCAATTTGTTCGCGGTCGTTTCGCGATAACCGGGCAACGAGGTTTGATTTATAACGGACGAACGGTTGCACGGTTGCGTACGGGGGCAACGAAACAAGCCAGGATTTTTCGCATTCGGCCGACAATTGTTTCCGCCCAACGATCGCTCTCCTCTCGCGTGCGGTCGCGTTCTAGCGTGTCGCTCAACCGTGAACGCATTTTATTCGACGGGGATCACGCGCACTTTCCTCCCGTTTCGTACCATTTCGCCATTCGAATCTCGAATTCCGCCGGCTCGTTTCACCACGGTCGACGTTTGTAAAATTTCGCACGAGGGACGTGGCTCCGTCCGATGGAGGAAATAGGTGAAGGGTAGACGGGTAGTTGCTGAGAGAGATTGTTGATGACGTTGATGGAAGAAGAGGAGATGTCGAGTCTTTGAAAATATAGGATAATTGCGAAGGTTTTGTTTTGAGGGGAGGAAAGGAAACGAAATTTTTCTTCGTTCTTTGATTTTTTCTTTTTCAGTTGAATTGAAGGAATCGTCACTTGACGAGATAATGAAGAAGATTTATGTCTTTGAAAATTGTAAGGATTTGTCTTCGAAAGGAAATGAAGCGAAATTTTTTATTCAATTGAAGGAATCGTTGTTGACGAGATAATGAAGGAGATGTTGAGTGCTTGAAAATAGGAAAATTGTAAGGATTTGTCTTCGAAAGGAAAAGAAATGAAATTTTTTATTGAAGAAATCGTTGTTGACGAGATAATGGAGGAGATGTCTTTGAAAATAGTCTTTGGAAAATTTTAAGATTTTGCTTTTGAAGAGGAAAGGGAACGAAATTTTTTATTTTCCTTTGTTCTTTGATTTTTTGAATCAAAATGAAATCGTTGTTGACATAATAGAAAACGAGAAGAAGCTGAATCTTTGAAAATAGAAGAATTGTAGATTCTTGAAACGTAATTCTTTATCGTCCTTATATTCTTCAAATTTCGACTTTAAAATCTTTTCGATTTTTTTGTGCGTAGATAATAATTTGCTATACCAGTTCGACGTAATTGAATCGAGTGAATGCAATGCGCGACAAGTGATTTTAAATTACGAGTCACATTACAAGTTAAATTGAAACGATAATAAATTTATTAAGCGAAATTATTAAGCGTGCTCTAATCGTGCTCTGCGACAAGTTGGAGTGAAATTCTACGGTGTATGACAACTGTCCAAGCTTTCCATCCATCCGTCCAACTAGATCATAAGTTGGATTACAAAGTTCGATACGTGACATCGAGCTTCGAATCCTCACTCGAAATTTAATTTATTTATAATTTATCCGCTGTGAAATGAAAACAAGAAATGAAAAGAATATTTATCGAATCACCCGTATAAGGGATGCAACGTGTCAACGAACGTTGATGAAACGACGCATAATTTTCCTCTTATTAGACGGACGATGTATCGACTTCTCGTTTGACGCTCGATTTAATCAACGGATCGGTATTGTTGTTTGTCGAGGAGAGGCAGCAGTAGCGGCGTATTTGTTCCCCGAATAACGTTATTGGCGAGAGGGCGAGATTCAATTCGTATTTAATTTTATCGTCATACCCAATAACGCGTTATTTGATTACCTTTCCTGTTTGACGCGGCCCGCTTCCTCGTGTCTGATCAACGCGTCTGATTCCACTTGACGTGGTCCTGCGATTCGATTTACTATACCACTATTGCTACGCGTGGCAGTAGAGAACCTATCAACTATTCAAATACACTGAATTTTGTTTCTGTTGAAATGTCTTTATTGCTGGAAATTTAAAATAATTATCGAAACAAAAAATAAGAAGTCATAAGAATGCGTTTCATTTTAAATTGTCGCGTTGAAGAAATTGCGAAGATTTAACAGAAATTTTGCGCCACTGTTTTGTTTCCTCTCTTCGTACGAATAATTGGTGGAAAGCTCGATTCTCTCGCTCCCTCGTCATCTCGTGTAAAATTATACGTAATTAATATGCAGTGCACGTAATTTGTGCAGTAAAGTTAGAAAATCTGATTATATATGGCTTTTAAACAAGAGTACAAACGAGTCGACGAATACGAAATAAACAGAAAAGTGACTAAAAGCTAATCCCTAAATGATTAACGATGATCGCTGAAAAAGGTGAAATTTATATCGCTCCTCTTCTAATTTTATATAAACGAAAACGAGATAATGCATGACACGTTCGATACATGAAAATTTCTAAATTGATATTGTCGAAAGATTATTTTAATTAATCCATTTTCGTCGTACATTTTTCGTATGATAAAGAAATAGAACTTCTAGAAACAAGTAGAATTATTTCGCTGTGCATCCGAGAAAAGTTGTTAAAGAAATTGTTGTCCAAAACGTCGGAAAGGAAAAACCGTCGATTTAAGTCAAAAGTAAATTCAACTTAGTCTCGAAACTTTTCTCGAAGAGAGAGGAAGTGACTAGCAACAACGTTGCCTAAGGTTGTTGCAACGTGGCTGGAAAAATAGGTGGAAGGCTGGCTAACAGGCAAGAGGAAAAGAGAAGCGACAAGGTTGACAAGCGATGCTGGACTCCTTGTTCTAAGCAGATGGATCATAGATCTATTATTATTATTATTCCTTTAACGATTTAATTTATCGAGTCTTGGAGTAAAATCATAACGAAATTTAAAGTTACCAGCGTTGAGTATTGCGAATGGAATAATGTACAAAATTTATTCGAAAATCCTTTCATCCACCGATTGCATTATCGAAAATAACGAGGTGGTGGAGGCTTGGCCTAAGGGTTAATTGCCTATTTAATATTTTATTTATCTAAAACCACGTATATCCTGGCGGAATTTTCAACGGAAAGCGCATTGATCCTGAGTGGTAATTACGCCAGTGTTGCGCCAGAACGATTTCCGTAGAGAGAATTCCAAAATAGCAATGTTACTCGGTATATCTGCTAATATCTGAATTTGTGATTGTGCCAAAGAAAACGAGATTATGTTTTCCTTTGTGATATTGTGTGCAACATCGTAGGATAGAACGAAACGAAATAAAATAAAATAAAATAAAATAAAATAAAATAAAATAAAATTTCCCCTCGCGTAAAAATATATATACAAAAATATAGAAATTTGGAATTTCATCAGTTTTACTTTCGTTTTATTTTCGTTCAATTTTTTTCCTTTGCCTCCTCCTCCATTTATTTTTCAACGATTGATTATTTTTTCAGATATGATAACAAGCTTGCTTTTCCAAGCAGGATATCTCTATCCCCGTATTTTTAACAAGCTAACTCTTTTCGAGGTCACTGTTTTAATATCGGAAAAAAGCATTGTACCCGTTACTTCCACGTTGCATAACGCATTCACGTTGCATAAACGTTCTCCTCTGCGAAATTCGAGCAACCGTTTCTCAAAGGTGCATTCATTACTGCTCTTTTTCAATGGATTTAGAACGCGGATACCGATCCATGAATTTCAATCAAACGTCTATATTCGTATATATATATATATCCATTTCTTTTTCTTTTTTTTTTTAATCTTCGCAAAATTGCAAAACGTTTCGTCGCACAGATTCGAATACGCGAATCTCCCATCGGTGGTCCCTTTCGTCGCAAAAATTGATCCCATTTCCCGTTATTTCTCAATTCTTTTTCTCTCCAATCTCAGCAATCCATTGAGAATCGAGGGTATCGATGGTGTTCTGGATCGATAATCGATGGCGAGGGGAGGGGGGGAGCGCGTAATTGGGACAGCAGTAGGCGGTTCTCTCGAAACGAAACGAATGTAAAAGTGTTTTTTGGCCGTGATTCGCATTCACGGCGGTACGCTCCTCTCGAAAGTAAAGCCTACGAGGAGAATACTAAGCGAAAGTTTCACCTTGTGGCGGCGGAAACGCGCGTCCACTTTCACGGCCACTTCCGAAACAAATATTCCAGTCATCTTTCTCCGACCTGAGAACACTCGTGTCGGATTTTCGATATCTCCGCCACTATTGTTCCTTCATTACTCCTTTATTAATCGTTTGTCGATAAATTTTTTTTACCTGTACACGAAGTTTGTACAGAAATGGCGCAGCTGCGAGCCTCGTATATTTCGAAACGAACGCGTCGGACGATTTCTCAAATAATGCGTTGCACAAGTGCTTTTTTTTTCTCTCTCTCTCTCTTTTTTTTAAGTTTGCTGCTCGATATTCATGGAAATATTACAATAGATAGGGGGGAGGGGGGGGGGCAATTTAAATTTCTCGCAAACTCGGTGAATAAATCTTTGCTAATACTTGTAAGCCGCGTTAATAAATATTAAATTTCATAAAGAACGACGTCAAACTTTAACGCAAGTTAAATGAAACTAGGAAAATCAATTTTTTTCAAATAATTCTTAGAAATTGTAACGAGGAATTTATATCATAAATCGAATCAAAGGGAACTTTGAGTAACGAAACGACGATGAAAGTTTAAAGCATGAATCGAAGTCTGTGTCCTTGATACTCGCATTGGAACATACGTTCGCGTGACTAGCCTCAATGACATTAAAAAATTGCCTCGAACGGCGTGCTAACTTCCTCTTACGTCGACGTCGTAATTAGTGACTACTTCGATATCAAATATAAATACACTGTTTTCGACGAAGCAATTAGCGCTATTCTAACGACTTTATATTTCTTTCGTCGATTAAAAAAACGCACGATTTTTCATCGCGAACGAACGATGTACGACTTCTTCTTATATATCTCGTATCAAACATCGTTTATCTCGCGCGAAATAATAAATTTGTTAAATGCATACCGCATATCACTTTTCCTCCTCTTCCATTTCCTTCTCGATCTTCGAATTGGAAAGAAAAAAAAGAAAGAGAAGGAAGGAAGATAAAATCGAAGGAAATCGATCGTGGTTATCTAATCCCGGCGAATTCCCACACGACAATTCGAGGCAATTCCACCACGATATCTCATCCGCGAAAATCACGCGCGAGCGTGTCATCATCGATTTCCGCGCCCCGCTTTCCGCGTCGAACGCGTGCGCGGGGAACACGACGTTATCGACACACTCTCGATTTACCCAATCTTCCTCTCCGTTCCTACACCGTTACCGATCCCGTTTCGGCACAGACGGTGCCTCCTCCTCCTCCTCCCCGCCATCGATCGATTCGGCGCAAATCGACCGACTCCAAACCTCCAAGAAAAAGGGGAAGGGAGGGAAAAAGGGAAATACTGGAAACACCTGCACGGAATACGGGAAACGTAGTAACAGTAATACCAGTAGTAGTAGTTGTAGTAGTAGTAGTAGTAGTAGTAGTTGGATTGGCTCGACCTTAGCCGAGACGAGCGATCGAGGCGAAGGTGGCGCGTGCATCGATCGTCGCG
This sequence comes from Apis laboriosa, assembly GCF_014066325.1. Taxonomy (NCBI): domain Eukaryota; kingdom Metazoa; phylum Arthropoda; class Insecta; order Hymenoptera; family Apidae; genus Apis; species Apis laboriosa. Next base: position 2,122,102 of record NW_025223180.1, read on the forward strand.
TGGTAATGAGACGAGCCGCGTCTGCCCCTCTTCGGGGAGTCGGGAGTGCTCGTGCAGAAGGCGGTGGTACGCGGCGCGGATCGAGGCACGAGTTTCCCTCGTCGCGGACGACGCTAGTTTCGTGGCGGCAGTCGAGCGTAATCAGCCCCGTGGACTGCTCTCTGGTGCCGGTGGAGGGTAGCCGCCAACGATCGACATGGCCGCGCGCGGGAAAGCGGTGGGCCGCTTCCTTCTCGCTCTCGCGCTTCTTCTCGCCGTTTCCTCGTCCTCCGCCTCGATCATCCCCCCCAGCGGCGAATCGCGACCGCTGGCGATCGGCAACACGTTGGAGCAGGGCAAGGATTACTTCATAGGCCCTTGCCTGGTGAACACGAATCAGACGTGCCCCGACAAGGAAGTGACGTTCTTCCTGTACACGAAGAGGAATCCGAAAACGTGGCAACGGATATCGGTGGACGGGAGCGGGTCGAACTTGAGACGGACGAATTTCAATGGGTCGAACCCGACCAAGATCGTGGTGCACGGCTACGACTCGGACATGGAGCTGTCTTATCTGGTCGACGTGAGGGACGAGTACTTGAAGAGGTACGATTACAACGTGATAGCCGTGGATTGGCATCGGTTGGCGACGGCCCCTTGCTACCCGATCGCTGTGCAAAACGTGCCCCACGTGGGCGATTGTCTGGCCCAGCTGGTGGAGAGGCTGAGGGACGAGGGGGCGGTGGACGTGCACGTGATCGGGTTCAGCCTGGGGGCGCACGTGCCCGCGTTCGCCGCCAACGCCCTCAGCCCTTACAAGATGTCGAGGATCACGGGCCTGGACCCGGCCATGCCGTTGTTCGTCACAGTGGACAAACGGGACAAGCTGGACGCGTCCGACGCCCACTTCGTCGACGTGTTCCACACGAACGCGTTCATCCAGGGCAAGGTGGAGATGAGCGGGCACATAGACTTCTACATGAACGGGGGTATCAATCAGCCGGGGTGCTGGGAGGGGTGGAGGCCGTTCGAGTGCGACCACCACAGATCCGTCATGTACTTCGCCGAGTCGATAAACACGGATGTCGGTTTCTGGGGATGGCAATGCGGGGGATTCGCTTTGTACCTGCTCGGCCTGTGCCCCCCTAGGTATCCGGCCGTCCTCGCGGGCGACAAGGTGGACACGAGGAGAAGGGGCTTCCATCTCGTGAGAACCAACGCGTACAGCCCTTACGCGATGGGCAATTTCAGCGTGAACCGGTTGGACGTGTACACTCTGTAAGGGTGTGCGTCGGACGGAATGCGGAGAACGTTCGTATGAATTTTTCGCGGAAGAACAGGGCGGGAGTGCTACGTGTTATTCCTCCCGCGAGCGTGAGAGTCGGTTGAAAAAAAGCATTCCGTGTCAAGGTCAGGGGACCCCCGCCACCCGCTGTTAATCGATAGCGTGTTCCGCTAGTGGGGGAGGAGGGAGTGTAGTGGGGCTGTCCGGCTGCATTGCTCGCATTTAGAACTTGATTCCTTATCGATTTTTCACGAGTGAACTCGAAATTTCGAATAAAATTCCGATTTTTGTTTTTTTTTCTTTTGTTTTGTTTTGTTTTGTTTTGTTTTGTTTTCGATTTTCGTCAGAGACGAGGACGATCGCTTTTTTTCTTTCTCTTTTTTGGGAGAGGGAGGGGGATTATTACGTTAAGTTTTTTTTTTTTTTTAGATTAGAATTGCGTTTGAAACGAAAATAAAATAACGAACGAACGAACGTTAAAGACGATTACTCGCTTGATTTATAGTCGCGCTGGTATTCTCGATAGTAACACGACCGATAGCTCGTTACGTTGATTTTGCAATCGTAAATATAATGAATAAATTTGAATTGAACGAATTCGTAATAACGGACAATCTCGACGCGTTCAACGTTATTCACGATGAAATAATTATAATTTAATGCGATCACCTATCGTGAAAAAGTAATCGTTTTAAATTTTTATATTCGTTCTTTGTTTAACGTTATACCGTCTCTGTAAAAAATAGCATAGTCGCATCAATTTTAAAGATAAGAGGATTCGACTGACGATCGACGTTACGTAATCTTCTTACGTAACGATGCGTTTCTAATAAATCTCTGTTTTATGTTAAATTTAACGCGTCGATAAAACGAATAAAATTTTAAGACTGTATAAGAACAAAAAAAATTTATTTCGACGATACGTTTCGTTGTTTATCTGTATTCGTTATCCATAGATTATTGGATTTTACACTATATATTATACTATATATTATATTCATAAATATTCTGTCTGAATTATGATGCAATGAAAATAAGAAGGATTATTTGTTCTTTAAATCGTTCTTTTATTCGAATTTTTGCTTGAATTTTTATTTGTCTTCCTTTCATCATCGCACGTGGTATCTTTAATTATCGATTTATGGAAAAATTGGAAATAATTATTGTACGATGCAATGTAATAAGTATCTGTTTACTAATACATATTCGTGTATGTGTAATTCTAACTCGATAATTTTAATTTAATTGTGTTATCGTCGATCAGATATCATATTTTCGATAACAGAAAATTCTGAATCATTGCATTTGCGATTAAATTTACAAAAGTGTCATCGTTGCTTAGGAAAAGAAAAATTTTCACGTTTTGACTAATCTCGAACGTAACAATTTTACATGATACCGAAATATTATTTATTTATTTATTTATTTATTTATTTATTTATTTATTTATTATATCTAATTCTAAAACATTTTTATATCCAATAACAAACTTTCAAACGTTAAACTATTTAAAGCGATACGTGACGATACTACGTTGTTAGTGAAATCATTTCTACATTAGAATAAATAAAGTACAAGCTTTATAAAATTAACGTGTACGTTCAATCGAAGTATTCCGCTCTATCATTTGATGTAATGAACGCAACGTTTATCTACTTCGAGGAAAAATTGATAAGAGATAAAATAATTAAAAAATCAATCCGATAATCTGAAATAATTTATTTGCACGATAATATATTATATTATATATTGAATCTTTCTTTTCATATATATTTGAATTCCTCTTTCCTTCGACATTTAATCTTAAATAATGTTAAATAATGTTAATCAATCATCCATGCACATGTTTATATTTCAGTTACAATTCTTCGCTCGTAAATATTATTTACTTTAAAAACCCATTTGATTATCTTATTGAAAAATATGCAAATCCTTTGAAGATAAGGAAAAGGAAGTGGACGCTTCGCCGATATTTAAAGAACTTTTTCGATTTCTCGCCATTTCACAAAGTCTGGTATCTTCTTTTTTACGACGTAAAAAAAACAATGGATAATTGTTTGTCACAATTATGTACCATCTGTTTCCCATACTGCGCAAAATATTTTACATAACTGTCGTCATTCTTCGTTCGCAACAATTAAAAAGAAGAAGAAGAAGAAGAAGAGGAAGAAGAAGAGGAAGAGGAAGATGACGAAGAAAAGAACGTTTCGAAGAAAAAAAACTTCCATCAAGCATAAATCGATGAGGGAACATTCATGAGTCTAAGAAGAATTTATCACTGGAACACTTGGACACGGTACAAAGACCTTTAGGTGATCTAAAGATCTAGAAGCCTTAGTGCACGATCCTGTTAGCGTCTTTAAAGTCGACTTTACGACAAAAAGGTACATCATGCTCGGTGCATAAATCCAGTGTTTCGCGAGTCAAAGAGAGGCTTCGATTAATTTTATCGTTTATTCCCTGGCGTCGAATTTCCACGCGATAATAGGAAATCTTTGTTGCGTTTATTAATACATTCTCGCATTCTAACTCGAGAAGAATTTTTTAATATTTTTGTTACATAAAATTTTTTTCGATTCATCGATTTTTCGACGCAGCGCAAATAATTTACTGCCGTGCTGCGTAAGTCATTTAAATTGAATCATCACCAATTCGAATATTAAACAAATGGAGAGCACGTTTTGGAAGTTTGGATTGTACCCAAACAATTCGTTAGTAACTAACGAGGCTCTCGTTAGCTGGCACGTGATGCCAAACACTATAGATCCCCATGAAAAAAAGATTCGCCGACTAATTCGTTAAAAAATATCCAATTGTTACAGGTCGGGATTACACGGCATTTATATATAAACAACCCGCGCGTAAATTTATTCAAATTAATTCTTTCTTCTACGTATATAAAGTATTCGAAATTTCCAATAATTATATTTCTAATTTTCTATAATTACCCAACAACCCTTCATAAAATATAATTCTTTAACGTAATGTAAAAGCAGCGAACGGAAGGTTTCAGCGGCGAGGAGACAGGCGAATATGCACATTTTGTATCATTAATTCAACGTTTTGGGATCTTTTTGCCCGTGCGGTGGCGAACGGACCGTCGAGGGCGAAACAAGCGTGCTTCCAGTCCATTTAAACGAATGAGAAATTAGGAGGTCGAGGAACGTGACGCAACGTGGTGCACATTGTGTGCCGCGGTGTAAGCTTTGAATTTAATTTTTTAAAAAGGGGATACTTTTCCCCTTCGCCGGGAATATTCAGAAACGCGTCTGTTATCCCTCGAAACTGTTGGATAAATTATATATATATATATATATATCTCAAAAAAATTATTCGTTCGTAAAGCTGAATAAAATAACTCGACAACGATTAGATTGTCGTCGCGCCACAGATTTTTATCATAATTTTATCGTCTTTTCCCTTCTTTTCTATTAACAATCTCTGACGCATTGTCCTTCTTTTTCTTTTTCCTCTTTTCTTTAATCAAATTTCTACGTTTGCCCGCGTATTATAAATTTAAAATGGGGGCCACATTTGACAGAGATATGAGAAATCTCGGGCGTAGAACGTGGCGCAATCTTCGGTAAATTATGGAACGATTTATGAAACGCATAGTTGGCCGACATCTACCGGGATACTCGAAATTCCGCGAATTTTCTTCGATCGATAGCCAACCCCCCTATCTCTCGGCTCTGCGACGAGTTATAACGCGTATTAAAAGTTGGGTAAATTATTTATGAAGTGGTATCTTTTATCTACGATTTAAAACTTGGTTCGAATGCACGCGCGATAAGAAACTCGAACAACTTTTTGAAATATGGATTTGAGGATACAAAACGGACCAGACGGAATATATATCTCTTAAACTATGAACAATATTCAACAATAAAATAGCGTGAATGTTTATTGTGAATAAAAAAAATAGATATATAAAAGATGAAAATATTAGAGGAAAGGATACTATGTATGGAATAGGGTAGAAATATGAGATATCGATTATCAATAAATATTGAATTCAATTAACAATTTGGTTATCGATAATTATATTTCTTTCGTTTAATGAACGTATTTCGAAAGAAATTTACTTTATTTTATGATTTTTTTTGAGTATATATAATCGTTGTTTTAATATATTAAAGAGAATTTAATATATTAAAGAAGTGTTTCGTGTTTTTAATTATAACGATAAGAGAAAGTGAAACGATAAATTGATGGACAGCAATATAATTAAAATTTTAAATTATCTGTCACGTTAATTATGAACTAATCATGATTCAGAAAATACAATTTCACTTTATTAGACACTATCTATCGCATCGTATATTAAAATTTTTCCATATAATACTTTAACAAAGTTTCATAACTTATTTCCCTCAAAACGCCCGATTTCTGTTCAAATATTTATACAGCATATTTCAAATCCTTCAAACTTTTTCCTTCTTCCCTTCGTCCCCCTCCACCCTCTTCGATATCGAGGAATGAAAACGGGCCATATTCCATATATATATATACCCCCTCCACCCTCTCCGACACAAAGATAAATTTGAAAACTTTATCAATCGTAAGATCATCAGGATAGAGGAGATTGATTTTGACAAGAACCACCACCACGACCACCATCACCACCACCACCACCATTGATTAATTTTCCGATCCAGCTTGTTGCCTGGCGCGGGCGGAAGGCGGTTATTTTCTGGCCGATCGCGTTTTCGAAAACGTAATCCGCGCGCGGATAGTTATGAAAATTTAATGGAGTAACGAGGAGCAAGTGTTTGCGCGTATGATAGATATCGGGCAATCGGATAATGAGCGGGCTTCGCCGTTAATGAGCTTACTCGTAATTGCACGTCAGCCACCGTTTCGAATAATTGTTATTCGGTGTTCGTACACACGCGTGGACAATAACGATAATCGATCGCGCGCCACTGCCTTCGACGCCCGATTGTTTCGCGCGAAATTTATTTATCGGGCAAACCCTGTCCACGGTTAATTAACACAGGGCACGGCCTAAGGGGAAGGGCATGTTCGTGAAATTACCGTGAAATCACAACGGTGAACCGCTGCGTCTGACGCCAGATTTTAACGTTTTAACTTCCATTATATGTGTCGTTGTTACAACAAAATGTAATTTCTATATTCTTCTTCTTTTTTTTTTGTTTCATGTATTCACTCGTGATATTGGTATCACGTGCGTTTGTCGGATTAATTAACGATAAATATTTGTATCGATATATTCCATATTCGGCGAGAGTAGAGTCAATTTTGGGCAGCCTTCTTGATAATAATAATAATAATAATAATAATATGGAAGCGAATCACTCGAGCGAGAGGTTGGAAAAATAAACATCCGCTTTAAAACGGAAATATCGATCGCAATGATTATATACGACGTGTATATAATCTTGCTCTTTCTATAATATCAGTTTTTCCCGATGTTAATATTATAACGATCCAATATATTTAATACATATTTGATAATAATTATTACCGTATCGATAATCGAATCATTTCTACATATCCCGTCGCTGCATATTAATTAATTAAACGCAGCGGGTATCGATAAACAAGATATTGCCGATGATAAAATATTTAAGAGGATGATTAATAATAAGTAATTCCTTCATCACGAGGAGGAAACGGATTTCTCCGAGTTATTCGCGCGATCTGGCTGTTACACGAGCATTTTTTATTCGAGTTGCCGAATTGTAAAGGAAAATTAAACGAACACCACGCGCCTCACGTTCACGTTTGCAAACTTGGCGGAGAATGAAGCCGGATTTGGCGGCCGTTGTATTTCACCTCTGGTCTCAGACAGTTTATCCCGACTAATAATCTCCACGCCGCAAACCATGCTGCCTTCCTTTCAACCCCTCCCTCTAGTTAACTATTAGGTGGCATTTTTAATTTACGCTACCAGCAGCTGCACAAAGCCGCTTTGAACCTCGAAATCGCGTGATAATGGGCAACGAGTAAATATATATATATAGATGTGCACACGTGTGCACACGTACGTACGTGGAATTGGAGCATAACGAAACATTCCAGAATTTTCCCTTTATTACACGGCCGGTCTTTGGTAATCGAGATCTTCTCCTCTATGAAAATGGTACACGGCGGTTTTCATTTTTCCGTGGAAGAACGTGATCGATGTTTCGTATTCGAAATGGCGAATTAATGTCGAGTGTAATGATTTGTATATCTGTGGAATCTTTGCCAATGCTTTCAAACCAGTGTACCAAACATTCCAGAATTTTCCCTTTATTACACGGTCTGCCTTTGGTAATCGAGGAAACGCGATTTTCATTTTTCCATGGAAAAACGTGATCGATGTTTCGTAATCGAAATGGCGAATTAATATAGAGAAAATTAGGTATAATGATTTGTAACTGATGTATATCGTGGAACATTCGAATCTTTGCCAATGCTTTCAAACGAGTGTACCAAACATTCCAGAATTTTCCCTTTATTACACAATCTATCTTTGGTAATCGAGAAAATACACGCGGTTTTCATTTTTCCATGGAAGAACGTGATCGATGTTTCGTATTCGAAATGGCGAATTAATATAGAGAAAATTAGGTATAATGATTTGTAACTGATGTATATCGTGGAACATTCGAATCTTTGCCAATGCTTTCAAACGAGCTTTCAAACCAAACATTCCAGAATTTTCCCTTTATTACACGATCTATCTTTGGTAATCGAGAAAATACACGCGGTTTTCATTTTTCCATGGAAGAACGTGATCGATGTTTCGTATTCGAAATGGCGAATTAATATAGAGAAAATTAGGTATAATGATTTGTAACTAATGTATATCGTGGAACATTCGAATCTTTGCCAATGCTTTCAAACGAGTGTACCAAACATTCCAGAATTTTCCCTTTATTACACGGCCTGTCTTTGATAATCGAGATCTTCGTCTACGAAAATAGTACACGCGGTTTTTAAGCGAGTGAACGAAACATTCCAGAATTTTCCCTTTGTTACATGGCCTATTTTTGATAATCGTGAAAATGGTACACGCGGTTTTCATTTTTCCGTGGAAGAACGTGATGTTTCGTATTCGAAATGGCGAATTAATGTGGGAAGAATCGGGTGTAATGATTTGTATATCGTGGAACATTCGAATCTTTGCCAATGTTTTCAAGCGAGTGAAAAATAAGACTTGATCTTTTTCCGATTTTTCTTCAATAAATTCGTGTCTCGAAAGGGATTAAGCATATTGTCATCGATACGAGGAATGAAATCGAACGAAACATTATAGGATTATATCTGTTCATCGCTAGAAAAGAGGACTGACTACTTATACAGTGATAGAATAGTTATAATTTGAATATTCAAAATCGTAAAAATTATTTTCATTTGTCTATAGTATGTCTAGCTTATTCGCATAGATACAATTATTATCCTAACTACTCGAACTATAAAATTACATTTATAAATTAAATTATCGTTACAAATTAATCTACTCATATTACGAGAAATAAAAAAATTATTATATCATATCGTTAGAATACTTTGGATTTTATGTCTCGAGGTTAAAGATTACGGATAATCGTGAAATGAAAGTAAGGTCTCAAATAAATTATTTCTCGTTCAAAGCATAATTCGAAAAGAGAAATGAAAGAGAGAGAGAGAGAGAGAAAAAAAAAAGAACAGTAAAATCGCAGATACACAGATATCCCTAAGAGATAACCTTAAAACAAGGCCACTGTACATTCGGAATAAAAAAACATCCGGGGCAAATAAGCCATAACAGGACTCGCCAACGTTTTTCACGTCAAATCGGTTTTCATTTTCCGAGCATGCTTTCCCCCTTCACCGGTCAAAAACAAGGGGGGAAAAAACGAGAAAGAAAAAAAGGGAGGTGGAAGGGAGGTGGAGGAGGAGGAGGAGGAGGGACAAAATACGAGGAAAAAAATGTACTCTACTCGCGAAAAAAGGGATGGAATGGAACGGTCGTCGATCATCGAGACTCGATGGCGTATTCATACGAGCCTCTGAACGGTTACAACGGGGCCAGGCCCATCGAAATAAAAATCGAGGGGCCGAGTGGAAACGCGAAAGTAATTAGTTCTCCGTGTCACCGCGCCCGTGCGAATCGATACTCGGGTATTTCGAGGACGGCGCTAAATTTACTCGGTCAACTCGCGCAACCCTTCCTCTCCAACCCCCACTCATTTTCCCCTTATTTTTATCGCGCGACCTTTTTTTTCTTCTTCTTCTTCCCCTCTTCTTCCCCGCCCTTTTTTATCTTTCTTTTTTTTTTTTTTTTTTTTTTAGAATCGACAGTTTTTGAAATCGATTATTTAGAAAACGATGGATCTCGCGTGATTGTAACTATATGCAAGCGTGATTGTAACTATATTCGATCCTCTCGTGTAGCGAGATGCTGATCGTGGACGCATTTTGTTTTCGATTTTATGCTGGGAAAGAAATGTGGGTCCAGCGTGCTACTTTTGTTTATTTACTCTAATATCGAACAGATCGATTTTAATACATTGAGGGTAACGTACATTATTTCGCGAAAAGAAATTTCGTTACGTAAAATTTTTAAAGCTTCTCTCCTTTTTATCGCTCGTTAAATTGTTATTGTTCCACATTCTGAGGAGAATGCGAACGTTTTTCTACAAATGAAGTAGTTTTATCTAACGTGACTACGATCCACAACATAGCGTTTCCAGACGTGGTGTAGTTGTATTTTTTAATAGTTTCCTCCCTCTAAACGAGAACATGCACTTAGTTTGTCGATAACACTCCACTTCGAATTCGGCCTCCCCCGTGTCAATAGCAACCTCACGCTGTATATAATCTATGGATAAATCCAAAATAGTTTCACGAGTTTATAGAGTTAGCTGGTGTCTTTATTTTCGAAGATAAAGTTGGGAAACCAAACTTTAGGAAGGGTATTATTTTTACCGCAATTTCAAAATTGGAAGATTATTTATAAATAAATGGAGAAAAGGTTGTGATAATGCATTCGTTAAATATTTGAAAATGTATTCGTTATTTTCTGCACTGTTTTCCCGACAATCCGTCGAAATAATTTTTTTTTACAAATATCCGTATAATGAGAATAATCTTTTGCTTTGTCGCAAAATTCTCGTTATCGCGTGTATCTCGTTTATATCGTGTAAAATATGCTTTCTTCGTGACGCGTTTTTTTTTTTTTTTTGCAATGCGATTGCAAGGCAACAAGGTAATTCAATATTCCACGCTTTCCGCGCGACTTTCTGTAATATTAAACTGAAAGTCTAAGTAAAAAAGGAAAATCAGTAAATCACGTCAATAAGCTATGCACGAAGAAGAATGCGGGAAAACGTCGAGTTGATATTTTGTTTCATAGTTCGATCGATGGATCCAAGACGCAAAGCTTCGAAAAGCTCGATGTTCGTAAAAAAGGGTTATGTAAGGAAGGGTGACATGAAGGGAGAATGACAACGAACGAAATTCCCCAAGCTCTATGATAAAACTTAACGAAAACTTAATGAAGATGAATTAATTAAAAATATAATTGATAATTCGTAATTTTAAAAAGTAAATCTCGCCGTTCTTCTATTCAAGAGACGAGGTAACGAGGTTAGTGAAGGATAAAATAATACTTTAATTTAAAATCTTTATAATGGAATTTAAATGCAGATGTAGCCGGTACGTATTTCTATTATAATTTCGAAAATAAATTTTTATGCAGTTCCTCCCTCTTTATTATTCATTACACCTTCATTTTTTCTTAAAAGGGAAGGAATTTTAAATGTTTTACCTGTTTTCCTTTTAAATTAATAATAAAATAAAATAAAATAACTTGAGTCCGTATTTCCTTTCCCCAAAGGAAAATAAAAATATTACGCGTAATGCAATCAATATGCACACGTACTTTCACGTGCATCTTTACTTTTACAATTATTAACGCAAAAGTGAATCACATCACTTCTGATACAGAAGTGAATTCCAAAATTCAGTTCGGTTGCTTGGAAGAACCAACCTACCTTCCAGACCAGTTGAATTAAATTTATTTCATATCTTTATTTTTTACGCGAGAGGAACAAAAGTCATCGCGTTTGGCAAAAAGCGAAAAGCCTTTCCCCCTCCTTTCCAACCTCCGCAATTCGATTTCACGAGAATTACGATGCGGAGGTCGTCTATGCCTCGAATCACGTAGCCGCAGCCTTGAAACGGCGCGTTTGTGCACGGAGCGGACCGCGCGCGACGCCCCCCATAAAAATGGCAGATGCGTCCCGCGTCGACTAAACAAAAGCAATGAACGCCGGAAACATGACGAATACGCGTCTGAAACTTGTATGGACTCCGCGCGAGTTAACGCGCCCCCCCCCCTCGTCACGTCCGCCGCGTATATCCGACCGGCGAGCGTTTTCTTCAAAACTCGTCCCACGTTAAACGAACGTTCTCGTCGAAAGATTTTTTTTCTTTTCTTTTTTTTTCCCCTCCTCCTCCAAGAATTACACCGGGTGTAATTTCACCAGGCGAATCGTGGTCGAATCACGCGTTCATCGGGAAACGCGTCGATTTTCGACTTACACGTTGAAAAGATACCTGGAGTTATCAAGAATAAAGTTTATATGCGCTGTTTCGAGTGACTTTAAACGATCGAGTGGAGAGAAAGAGACGATCTTGATTTATTCAACTCGTTTTAATTCTATTCTGTGATTGATCCGTATCCTGTCATCGCTGCAATTTTACTCTGGTAAAGACTGAAAATTATAGTAATGGAGAGATTGAAGATAGAAAATAAGGATAGTTCAATTTTCAATTTTTTTCAAAAATCTTTGAACGACTTTCGAATTCTTTTCTTATTGAATTTTATCGTTGGACATCTGAATCAGTTTAATTGCAATGTGATAAAAACATTGCAAATCATATATTTACTGGAAAACGTGTCTATTTGCATTTATATGTATGTTGAAAAGACACCTGAGAATTCGAATTATCAAGAATAAAGTATATAAGCTTGATGGTTCTTTCGAGTGACTTGATATGAGGCAAGAAAGAGACGATCTTGACTTATTCGACTCGCATTAATTCTGCGTGATTGATGTTTACTTGCAACGCGATAAAACGTTGCAAATCACGTGTTTATCGGGAAACGTATCGATTTCCGTTTATAAGTTGAAAAGTTATTTAAAATTCGAGTTATCAAAAGTTTAAATAAAATTTATGTACGTTTGATCGCTGTTTCGAGTGACATAATACGATCGAGTGGGGAGAAGTAGACGATCTTGACTTATTCAACTCTCTTTAATTCTGCGTGATTGATGTTTACTTGCGATAAACGTTGCAAATCACGTGTTTATCGGGAAACGTATCGATTCGCGTTTATAAGTTGAAAAGTTACCTAAAATTCGAGTTATCAAAAGTTTAAATAAAATTTATACACGCTCGATAATGAGAAAGAGACGATCTTGACTTATTCCAATTCTACGTGATTGATGTTTACTTGCAACGCGGTAAACGTTGCAAATCACGTATCGATTCGCGTTTATAAGTTGAAAAGTTACCTAAAATTCGAATTATCAAAAGTTTAAATAAAATTTATACACGCTCGATGGCGAGAAAGAGACGATCTTGACTTATTCCAATTCTACGTGATTGATGTTTACTTGCAACGCGGTAAACGTTGCAAATCACGTATTGATTTATAAGTTGAAAAGTTAAAGTTAAAAATAAGTTACTTAAAATTCGAGTTACCAAAAGTTTAAATAAAATTTATACACGCTCGATGTTTCAAACGATCGAATGGCGAGAAAGAGTCGATCTTGACTTATTCCAATTCTACGTGACTAATGTTTACTTACACGGTACAAACATTGGAAATCACGTGTCGATTCGCGATTATTAAAAAAGACACCTAGAATCCGAAGTTATCAAAAGTTCGAATAAAGTTTATACGAACGCTCGACGAGTGTTCCAATGCGATCGAAGAGGGCGAGAAAGATAATCTTTATTCGTTTTTTGACGTTTGGCAAAAGTTCTGATCTCCCTGTAAGACAGAAAGGAAAGAGACAGAAAGAAGAAAAGGGAAAGAATTTGGAAGGGAGGTCGGGTGAGATGCAGGTGCTATGGCGGGACTGATGCGTTTTACGGAATTGCAGTGCAACAGATGTACGGATCGAACGGGGCAAGCGCAGGGCTGCCGATGGGCATGACCACGTTGAAGTCGGGAGGCGCGCTGGGATCACTGGGGACCTACGGCTCGGCCCTCGGATCGGGGGTAACGGGCGCCACGACCCTGCCGCGGCCGGGAAACTGGCTGCGCCCTGCGGGCCTCAGGCACGGGCACAGCGCGGCCCGGGTCCGCCTCTACTGCCAGGCAAAGTGAGGAGCCACGGTTCCGACAGGTAACACCATTTATATATCTATCTATCTATTCTTTTGCATTTCATCTCTCGCCCTGTATCATTTTCACGGGACAAATACGAATGAGGCTCATTTTGATCAGAAATCAAATATAATTCGTGTTAGAAATAAATTAGAAATAAATGAAAAAGTAACGAATAAAATTGCTTTATTAAGATTATTGAATAGCATTTATTCGTAGATATTATAGTTGATATAGTTGTTGGTATAAATTATTAAAGGTAATTTTATTTCTAATAATTTCAAAATTATTAAAATTTTGTCCATCACTGGTTTCAAGTTGTAACAAAGCATCGAACTTGATAATCGATTCCTTAAAGGTTACGAGAAAGAAAATTGTTTGCTATCGATTCTAATATTCTAAAGTTATACATTTATATGCATAGAAAAATATTTAAAGAATAAATCGGGTTTTATGATTTTTATGATATCGAATATATCGAATAATTTTATCATTGTCGAAATTTGAATCATAGTGCAAGAATTCATTAAAACGTGTAATATTTGTCTCTCTTTTCTCCTTCGATGCCTAATATGCTTCTTTTATCTTTTAGCTCGAAAGCACGCGAATGTATATTTAACGCGACTTGTCTCGTCTCTCGAGCCTTGGTAATACCTCTTCTCTTTGTCTTAAACCTTTATCCTTCGTCTCTTCCACGTCAACAAATCTTAACTAACAAAAATCTGCATATATAGTGGTTTGATGGATCAACGTTAGAAGAATATGGATGTAATATCTCTAACCGTGATCTTGGTCTTTAGTCTCGTGGGAATATTCTCGTCGTGCCTTAGAGCTTTAAAGCGTAAGATATATGATACAAAAGTAAAGTTTCTGGGAGGGGTTGAGGTAAAAATAAGAGTCGGAGATAAGGATATCTGTCAGATATTTTCGGCTATCGATCGACGAAGCGACACAACTTGTGCTTATCAGATGGATAAAAAAATAAGTACTCTGACTGCAAAAGAGATGTTATGCGGAACATTACCTGGACACATTGGAAGTTTTACTTTTGCTCCATCTTCGTCCAATATCTTACGAGAGTACTCTCTTTCTTTCTATTTTATTATTTCGTTAATAAATCTTTTTTTCCTTTCTTTCTTTTTTTTCTTTTTTTATAATTAAAACGAGCTTCATTTTCCATTCATAGTTTGACGAACGAATTAAAATTCAAAGTAATATAACTTATATATGGAGATCGCGTTAGAATTAATGCATTTTGAAATGAGATTTCGAAAACTCTATTCAGGACGCGGAATTATGTTAAAATTACTTCAGCTTTCCAAGTTGGTCGTATTTTTTGGGACGAGTGTTTGCATCGATGTCGGTTATACTTCACACTCTCGTGATTGGTTTGATTAAACTTTTAAGTTCAACTTCGTTTCGCAGCACGATGAAACGATCCATAGTTTCGAACGTAAT
Source organism: Apis laboriosa (assembly GCF_014066325.1). Taxonomy (NCBI): domain Eukaryota; kingdom Metazoa; phylum Arthropoda; class Insecta; order Hymenoptera; family Apidae; genus Apis; species Apis laboriosa. The sequence continues at coordinate 2,137,161 of NW_025223180.1, forward strand.
AGGACGAAACACCATTATTTATTATTATCGCTATTGAAATATTTACCTTCGATACAACGAAAACTTTAATCCGACTATAATAAAATGTTTCTTTCTTTTTTTGTAGCGACATCTCCTCCAGCCAAAAAGACGAATGGTTTGTGTAGGTGAGTTAAATTACCATAAACTCATTATCGAATCCCTCCGATTTATCCTCTCCCCTCTGAACATCTCGTTCCACTTCATCTTCCCAATACACGTGGAACGAACAAAACCATCCCAGGTATAGAAATCACCACCTATCGTGAAACGATAAAGAAAAAAGCGAGGCAAACAACTTCTCCCCTCCTCCCTTCCCAATCATCGATCCACTTCGCACAATCCCGCCATACAAATCCACTTATTCACCCGCTCTGCTTCCAATCTTGCTCGCAAAAAAAAGACAGACCCCCCTCTCCTCCTTCTCCAGCTTGCTCGCTTGTCCTCCGCAACCGCATCCACACCGCGCAATCACGATCAGCTTGATTACACCGAGCGAAAAAACACCGAACCGTATTAGCAGATTTGACGAGAAATATTGGGTCGAACGGAAGGTTTTTATGTCTCTTTCCATTATCTTAACGATCTGCGACGAAAGATCATTAAGATAATGGCGAACGTGTATGTATGTATAGATATATACTTAATCGTTATAAACAAATTTTTCGTTCGATCCTATCTCCCGCATAATCAAAAATTTCGAAGAAATAATTTTCGAATCTAATCGCGTTGATTATTTCTGATCGAAATAAAGTCCATTATTGAATCGAACGAAAGATACGTATATCATATTTTCCATAAAAGAATTTTCCAAAATCGAATCTGATTATGTCGATTATATTTTAGTTTATCGAAATAGAGTTTATCGTTGGATCGAAATATTTTTACGTTTCTTCGTACGTAAGAATTTCAACGGATCCGTGAAACAATTTTGCCAAATCCTGTGCATACGTTGGTTTATTGTTAATCGGATCAGAATTTATTAAATTGAACGAAAGAAAGATTTTCAGGAGAAGTATGACGATTTATTTTACCATCGTAAAACAATTTTCAAAATCAAATCTTTCTTCTATCGGTTATCGGAAAATAAGAAAATAAGATCTGGATCAGACTCCACTGGAGTAACTCTATCCACAACGAATACCAATCGATACATTTACCGCGATATAAAACGAATTTTCCGAATTGGCATCCGTCGTCGGATTACCTTTCGAGAAATGTAAAGATACAACAACGATCTAACGATCTTACTTACTTACTTACTTACTTACTTACGACAAAAACTTGTCGCACAGAAAATTTTTCGCTCGACCCCTCGCAAAAATTTCAACTACGATCTTTCGAAAGAAATCTCGACTGCTGCACGCGTAATGGTATATTGTTGATCGAAACAGAGGCAGGCCTGGACCAGAGCCCGCAGGGTGAACCGGTGCGGTGGTGCCCTCACCGCCCCCTCCCGCCCCACGGGGACGTGACGACGCGACGCGTCGCCCCGTTCCTGTTCACATCGGCTATCGCGTGTTACCGGCCAACATCATCTTGGCGAGCGTGTTGGGGTGCCACGCAACTCTCCAACCGCCGCGTCCTTTCGCGTCCAAGGATCGGCGGAAGCAGCTGCTACGCGTCCAACCCGAGCGAAATGGGAAGCGAAAACGCGACGAGGCGCGCGTGCCCTCGCAGGATCGTCGGATCTCGTACACCTCCGTCAAGAGGAAAGCGCGCGCGCGCGGAGTCACTGATCTTCGCGTTTCGCCGCACGTTTTCCTCCGACTCGAGCGGAAATTCCGCCCTCGGGCGAAGCGGGGGCGGCTGGCGACGCGAGGCGTGGACACGTGATCCGACGGATAATTGGACAAAATTTCGTTGCAGCGCGAATATACGTTGTGTGTGTGTGTGTGTGTGTGTGTGTGTGTGTGTGTGTGTGTATGTGTGTGTGTGTATTTGTGAGAGAGAGAGAGATATGATTTGCCCCCTTCCCCTCCCTTTTTTCAACGTTTGATCGTTGAGTTCCGCGCAATCTAGTCACGTGAACGTGACGTCTCCACGCGGTAACCGATTTTGGATGGAAACGAGTATTTTTTTTTTTTTTTTTCTATGGATAGTACGATTTCGCGATTAGAATAATCGGGAGAAAATTCTATCCGCACTCCGGGAGATAGAGAGATAGTCCTTTATTAAAAATAATTCTCGTTAATAAGAGAGTGAAAGAGTAATAGTTTTGGCGGCGAAATTAAGGGATAATCCACCGAGTAAATGAGCACGTTCTTTCTTTTTTCTTCCCCTTTCTCTTTTCGCTTCGCTTTTCGAGAAATTTTCACGTGGCGAAATGTTGGCGCGTCCGCGCGTAAGAGAAAATCGAGGCTCGCGGCGGACGAACAGTTCGGTTCGGTTCGACGTCCCAGCCAATTTCTCCGAAACCTACCACGTGCCACCGACCTTTCCACGTTTGCCGCGTTCTCCGTTACGGCGGCCGTCAACTTGGGATCGACGTGGCAGCCATGTGCCGTTTACTCGCGGCGATATCGATCGGCGGAAAAAACGTTCCACTCGGGGAGAATCGTTACCCTGGGACGCGTGTGCGTGAGCGCGGGTGCAGTACAGTGGTGTTTGCGCGGTCAAATGTCGCGGGGTGAGTGCGCGCGTGTGGGCAGAATTTGCGTTGACGCCGCGAGTGTCGTCGCGCGAGGGGCAAGGATTGATGGGGAAAAAAAAATTACTTTCTGCAACGCTTCGTCGTTTCACTTCGTCCCTGAAAGAAAATTGAAGGAAAGAAAGAAGAGAAAAGAAAAAAAAAAAAAAAGAAAGAAAGGGAGACTTCGTATTGATTCGATTAGATTCGGTCGGTTCGTTGCATTTTTCGTCGTTCTCGTTTACAATCTTTCCTGTCGTTCGTTTTGCTGATTCGTTTTTTACCACGCGAAGATCGAACGTTTCTTTGGCTCGTGGACGATAGCAGGAGGAGGAGAACGAACGGCGCACGTGCAAAACGAAACGTGATTTACGACGCGCGAATCGATTGTAAAGATCGACTCGTGGGCGAAATTTTTGCTACGCGAAACCCAACAATTTGTTGTCCACTTTAGAGCGGATAGTGAGAATCGACAGTTCGAAGAATCGACAATCGCTGTAGCGTGTATTTTTAGCAGAGATTTTTATCGAGAATATTAAAGTAACAAAGAAATAATGTTCATATATATATATATATATGTTTTTTCGATACATTTCGATAGATCGAAATAGACGAACATTGAACGATAACGATGAAAAAACCATCCGCCAATCCATCGACTGTGAATCCCTATTTCAACGAATTCTTTCCAATTCCTTGCGTTACTGTGCACAAATGTAAATTAATCGCACAAAATTTGTATACCCAACGATCAAGTAAAAAAGTAAAAGAAAAAAAAAAAATATGAAAGTACTCGTTGAGAAACGAGAGATTTCGAGAAAATCATATTCGAATATATTATAATTTACAATAAGTACATATGATTTAATTCCAAACAATAACTTTTTGAACTGTATTTTTACACCGTACACCGAATCGAAACGGAATCCTTTTCACTGCCTTTTAAAAAAAACGGGGACAATAAGATTAATAAAAATTCGACGCGAGGTCGAATTGTCGCGGACAACAAAAATGGGGGGAAGGGGAGGGCGTTTTCTCCGTCGTCCGAGCCCGAGTTTTTTTAATTCGCGCGAACAATTCGCGACACGAAGTGAAACGCGAAGCGTCAGAGATCGTACTCCGTGTACGTGTAACATATTTGTATCTACTACTAGCCGTTCAGCTTTGTGCCGTCTCCATAGAAATAAAGAAAAGGAAAAAAAAGCATATATAGTTATATAGAGGTTATATATGTGTATATGTATATGTATATATATATATATATAGCATATACATATATATGTATATATATATAGCTGGGAGAGAAAGAAATGTTAAAAGCGAAGCGAGGATGGATGCGATAGAAATGTGATGTGAGCGAAAGAGCGGATATATAAATAATAACGAGAGAGTTGTTTTTTTTTTTTTTTTTAAATATTAGAGCAGAGAAATCCATATCACGAGAGTAAATTAAATCACCGATCGATGATTTGTGTTTGCGACACGATCGACGGAAAAGCGGGTTTGTACTTGAAAGAGCGAGATAGATACACGTTTGACGAAGATCGAATAATAATAATTGCCAGGATTATGTCGAATCTATAGATAGATTTAGGAAAAAGAATTCCATCGTTCGTTTGTTAATTCGTGCTCGCAATGTAACAATCTCTCCGAGTATTATTATTTACCCGTTTCCTTACGTGTTCGATGTTTAGTATCGATTCTGTGGCTAAAAGCGTTTCAAAAGAACTATGGTAAAAACGTTGATTCGGCATAATCCCGACGTTGGATAACGTTGAAGAGAAGTATTTCACTATTTCTCGTAGCCAGACTGATCCTTTCGGCTCTAATCTTAGCTACTTTCTCACTTGTACGCTACTGAATGAGATGCGCCGATGGTTCACGAGAGCGCGAGACGATATCGATTGTCAGGAAACGAGAGGGAAAGAGACAGAGAATGAGAGTGTGTGTGAGAGAGAGAGAGAGAGAAACGAGTGACAAGGAGGAAGCGCGTGAGGGACGAAGAGAGCGAGGGATTGAAAATTGGCGGAGAATGGGGAGAGCGCGTGGAATAAAGGAATGTGAGTATGCGAATGTCGGAGAAGAGGGGCGTGAGTGGATGCATTCGCAGTCCTTTGCGGCTGATGGCCGCGATTAGGCTAAGCGAGTAGGTAAGAAGTTCCGATTAGTTGGATTCGGACACACGGAAGCTAGCTAAAACTGCCATGATGGAAGAATGATGTAGAGAAATGGACGTAAGTGAAATTTAGAGTGAAAAAAAATCCACCGCTGCCTTGACATGCGTTTCTTGCCAAAATTTCGATCGAGACATTTTTTTTCGATTGAATTTTTCTTAGATTTGAATCGATCTTTTATTTATTATTATTTCGATAACAAATGTGTTTGTTGATTTTTTTCGATTTTTTTATATATTTTATTTTTTATATGTATATAATTTATTTATATATCGTACAATGTATAGTAAGAGATAAGATCGAATCGGTTTAATTAATAGGATTTTATGATTTTATTATAAATTTTATTATTATTTAAAAATAGTCGCACGAATAGTGTATTATTCATTTTTTTCTACCGATTATAAGAAAGAAATTCTAATTCTCTTATAATTGACGTGAAATACTTTTTTCTTTTTTTTTTAAGTAAGTACGCTTAACTACGTCCCATTGTTCGAAAATGTGTCAGGGAAGTGGTTTAGTTACATGTATAAAGGGGGGTCATTTTGAGTCCGTGCTTTAAACAAAAGAATGATTCGAAACCTTTTCTTGGCTCCTTCTCTCGAGGAAAAGAGCTCGATTAACGCGTTAATTACGTTCTTTGTCGTGTTATCAATTCGATAAGGGAAAAATTTTAGCGCAGGAATCGTTGAAAAGAAATAATGTTTGAATTTAAAAATTCTTCGCTCCCTAATTAAATTTCAATCATTCGCATCGCGAACAGTTCGTTTTCAATGAAAATTCTCGAAATATGAATTCACGGCAAATTTAATCCACCCTTTCCTTTTGTTAATCTTGATAAAATTGCAATCGATCTCGCGTTGATCGTACGTTTTTAAGTCTCCAGAGCTGTAATTCAAAACTTTCTCGATTGCCACGACTCGTTATTACTTCGGCGATCGTGGTTTCCTCCGCATTTTCCAACAACGTTATTTCTCTCTTTATCTCCGACGATCGCGTGGCTCGTACAATTCGAGAGCAAACAATCGCGAGGACATTTACCACGTGTTATACCGGAGGAAATAAAGGGTTATTAACGCACCGGAGCCCCTTTTATGCGTACGTTTCGAAGCGATATCATCTGAAACATGAACGATTAAGGGTTGCCATAAATATTATTCAACTTCGAATAAACGTGGGGTGGAAATGATACTTGGCTGCGAGCGAAATAAGCAATGACGTAGTATTTTCCTTTCGATTTTGAATTTTTTAATAGCTTTTCTTTTTAAATGCAAGTCGAGTCTACACAGAATGTAATATCGATTTTTGTTGAAAATGTTTGTATACCGTGAATCCGTGATTTTCGAGAATTTTTCGAGAGAATGAATTTAGTGCGAATCTTCGATTTTAAATTAGATCAATTTTTCTCGCGTATTCCGCGCTTGCTTTCTACTCGCTATGCGATTGCTTTGATTCTGACTACACGTATCTGGGATCGAATTAGGCGAATGTACGCGATATTCGAAACATTTTGTGTAATTTAGTGAAAGATTTCTTATCGAATCATATTGAAAATTTAATAAATTTAATTTTTGTTATAATGATTATGATTTTCGATAATATTTACAACGTGTGAATCGAATAAATTCTATCGTAGGATCAATAATGTTGGAAACGCGCCAAGAAAATAATTAATAATGAAAATGGGCATTTGAAATGGGTTTGCGAAATTGGCGTGTTGTTCATTCGCCTGCCGACACCCAGATAAATATTGTAGAAAAGACTGTACGTCTACGATAATAAAATAATCGATATTAGTGAAATTTCTTAATTATCAATCGCGTAAAAAAGGAAAATTTAAAATTCATTAGGATAAATTGGTTGCTACGAATCTAGATGACTTGTTATCGTATGGTAATTTAACTTGTCGTAGGATATTCAAAAAAAAGGTAATCGTAAAATGTGGAGCAGCATCGATTTGTAAAATCTGTCGATGGCTCTTTATATAGCGAATCGTTTATCGATGATTGCCGCGAGCGCAATCTTAGTGAAAATGCAACAATACACGATTTTTATTTTTAAAAACTACAGAAAAATGTAGTCGTAGGTTTTAAATAATGAAATTTTAAAGCAGAAAGTACGCGACATTAATACCGTTTTGTTTTATCAAATATCGATCTTATTTAGCTAATATTAGATGAATCAAAATGTTTTCCAAAATGGAATAATATTAAAAATTCGAGATAAGAAAACATTTTAAGAAATTTGAAATTTGAAAGCGCTAGAAAGAACTTATCGACAGGACCAAATGTCACGTTAATTCGAATTCGAATTTTCTTGTCAATCTCAGTATGCAAATATTTGTGAATATTTATTTGCATACTTTTAAATTTTTTAGTCAATTAAACGAAGAAAAGAATATAGATTATTTCAATCGGTTGGAATTGAGTGGATGGTGTCCGAAGTTGGTCGGTAAAGGTGGTTTCTATAAATTTCGCTTTTGTAAATTAGTCAGAAATCTACTTAACGATCGTTGGTTAGGAAGAAATCTCTAGGATATATTTCATTTCGTGTTTGTTTAAAATGTTGCATGCTTTTAAATCGTCGCTTGTCCTCAAAGGGAATAAAAATGCTTAATGATGAGGTCATCGAGGTGCTGCACCCGACTATCAATAAATAACGTTCAAATTAGTGTTTAACGATAACGATAAATGTTTCGAATTCATAAACTAAATTAAGAATGCATCTTTGCGATGCGCATTGAAAATGAGCATTGAAGAAATATTTTCCAACTGTTTAATCCTTAAGTCGCACAATAAGATGTTTGCAAAATTTTTGATAGATGTAATTTTACCAAAAAAAAAAAAAAAAAAAAAAATATCGAGACAGCCAAAAGTGTTATTCCAACGTATTCGAGTATCGTATGTTAACGATACAATTAAATATCCTTCTGTCACAATTGTTCGTATTCCCTATACCGTGATCTCTCCAAAAAACGAAAGAATGATTCATTACCATAAAAAAATATTATTCATCGAATTGTGGAATATCGATTAATGAGAGTCGTGTATGAGAGTCATGTATGATTAAACAAATGATGCTATTAGTCAGAGTGAAGTAAAAAAAAAAAGTATTTTCACGTGTTGGGATAACGTCTAATATTTATTTCTTTAAGAGAAAGCGGACAATAATATGCCATCATTTACGAACGATTATACTTATGCAGAAATCAACATCATCCACTATTACGAACATTTCATTCAAGGCATCGAAAACATTTCTTAAATTAAAACGATTGTCGTGTCCAATGATATTTAATAATATACGACATTTTATTTCGACGAAATCTATTTCGTAAACAACAAAGAAAATTAGAGAATTGATCAACAATATATACCTTGTTGAATGAATGTTTTATAACGTTTACCTTAAAAATTTCTCGATATTTCCACCATAGAAATATAATCGAAAAGAAAGAAAAAAAAAAAAAAAAAAACTTCTTCTATTGTAAAATCGACGATATATATACACAGATTTCCATCTTATATTCGGAATACAATATCGATCATTTCTCAACAACTGGAAAACGTTATGGAATTCTGTATTTATAAAGATAATAACAGTCATTCGCGAATCATTACACTTACCTAGTCGTATAGCATTATCATATATTGTCACCACGAGAAAGCATCGACCATCACCAATCTCGTTATACGCGCAATACGATATTTTGAACGATATTTGTATTTATACGATTGTTCCATGTTCGAAGCTGACTGAACGCGATATTCGAGATTATACAGAGAATCGCGATCGATTAAAAGAAACTTGTAATCTAATCTAAAATTTGCTAATTAATTGTCGGACGAACAAACACCATACGCTGTTGCAACTTAACAAAGGAGAAATTATTTCAGAGCCGAGAGTTTTTCAACAGACTCAACCCTTTTTTCCTATCCTTTTTTCGAATCGCGACCCAAAATCGTGATTTCATTTCAAAAACTCGCGTCAAAACTCTCTTAGAACTCTCGGCTCGTGTTCTTCCTAATTATTTCCTCTCTAACTCCGATATGTTATTTGTTCGTCGTCGAAAAATATTCGAAAGGAGTATTCGCGTTCGCAGTGCAGCTAATTTGGAGCATGACCTAATAATGATAAGTAATGGGAAACAATACAATAATTTTTCATACCGTTTTTACTTTTTACTACTATGATTACTTACGACTGTACAATGTTACACTTATCACGTATATTTATATATATATATATATATCGAACACCGTGTACGTGTCGGATACGAATACATTTCTAACATCTAGGAATGCGCGCACACACGTACACCGACGTACATATTACGCTCTCTAACGTAAATAAATAATTTGTATTTATAGCCAAGTTGCAAAGAGATTCGCTCCATTACGATATAATAACTATTATATATATATACGTGAGAGGTAGAGAAGTTTCGTGTGTGTTCGTATAGGTTCGTATGTGTAAGCGTGCATGCGCGTGTGTTGCGTGTCTGCATCTGCGTGTAAGGTTAAAACGTAATGTTAAAAAAACAGGGAGGAAAAAGAGATATGGAGAAAAAAAAAAAAAGAAAAAAAAAAAAAAAAAAAAGGAACAACCAATTTCTCGTGGCAACCTGTGCGCGAATGAGTGTATTCAAGCGATTCGCTCGACGTATGCAGAACGAGTGAGAGAAGGCGATAATAAAACGCGTATTATTTCCCGATTAAAGAGAGAGAAACGGCGATAATCACATTGCAGACAGATTTCCTTCTTCTGGCCACACCTGGTCGAGATGGACCGATTTGGAATAAAAAGAAAAAAAAAAAAGAAAGAAAGAAAGAAAGGAAAATCTAAAACTATGTATGTATGTATGTATATGGATTTTAGACGAAAGATGCGAGAGCATCTCTTTTTTTTCTCGGAGCAGTGTTCTTTGTTTAAAACATCGTTAACGGTTACGAATTTCGAATGTTTCTATTTCTGCTCGCCGGGGATAAAAGGATACGTATCGCATCCGACTATGGAACAAGAGTTTCGCCAAGCCTGTATCGCGTGATAACATGCTTTCGATGTAAATCGTTTTCAAATCTTTCCCTCTCGAGGGAGAGGAAGAGAAACGAAAGAGGAGACTCGATAGATCGATCCTTCTTAATTGTTGCAATTAACTGTACATTTCGAAAGCTCTAAACATGCATCATAACTCAATTGAGAAGACTTGAATTGGATTGGAGTGCATTAAGCCTAATTCAATTTTCTTCTCTTTTCGAAATTTTTCGAAATTTTCGTTGATTCAAATCGATTTACACGCATATCTCTCCGAGCTCCGCGCACATATCAAAACGATATTTCGATCGAATGTATCGCGTTCGTACAAATTAGAGATAACATCGTGTGAACGTGTGAAAGTAATAGAGTAACACTTGGGAATCCAATGTATCCTGTCAATATACAGGGAGAAGAGAGATCTTGTAGGAAAACTGCCAACCTGCTGACACGACAGTTTTAAAAGTATCGAACCTTCCATACGACATCGTAGACACGGTAGATGTCACTGCCGAACGAAACTGCGCCTACGTAAAAAGTGTGTACGTCGAAGAAAATCGAGCAGAGAATAAATATAAAACTATGCGATCCGTATATATATATATATATATATATATATATATAGCAAGCAAGAGATATATATATATATATATAAGGAGGCACGGGCGATCATCGGATGTTGTACCGTTTGTAGTTTCTAAGTACGTGCGTGTTGCAACGATATCTAAATGCCATATCAATATCTGTCTGCGCGTATCACGTGTAACGATAAATTAAACCGGTAGACGAACCGAAACTGCGATGAGAGTGATGCGACACTCGCATTTTTCATATTATTTTGTCAATCGAGCATCCCCTCGATCCGGGGGGGAATCAAGAATGAAACCTCTTGCCTCTTCGCTCCGGAGCGAAGAAAGAAGGGCAAGGGTTCGTTCGTCGCTTTCTCGAAACGTGTGAATTTTTTGGTGTAACGTCGTTGTAATAAGAGGATGTGGAAATTGGGGTGGGCGCATCGTACGTTTAAATTTAAAATGCGAAAGCAATAGAGATGGCTCCTTGATACGCGTGATTGCGATCGGAATTTCGTCGAGGCGAGTCGATAGTTCATAGCAATTATTGTATAACGATAGTAGTACTATACGTGTCAGATCGATCACGCGATCGAGCAGCCGAGAAGGCGATTTAAGAGCGAACTGGGAAAACTTTGAGCCGCTTGGTAATTTCAGTGCTAAAAAAAAGAGGAAAAAAAAAAGGAAAAAAAAAAAAA